>NC_041410.2:75801176-76101176 GCF_900747795.2 Erpetoichthys calabaricus | reverse complement strand
CAACATACAGTTCAGAAAGAGTACTGGTGTGAATACAGTGTATGTTAATGTTCACACTATTTGCTGACTGGTTTGATAATTTATTCAAGCATAAATATTTACAGTGCAAGCTGGTATATTTAAAGAACGTCTTTTCAAAAAGTGAAATGGGCATTAAAAAGTGACACATTAAGTCCATGAAGTATAATGGTTAATACAGCCAGGATATAAAACCAACAAATCTGTTCATTGTAAATATATTTTTTAAACTATGCTTTTATTGTAACTGTTCATGTGGAGAAACACATGCCCGTCAACTTCATCTGATCTGACAATGTGCAAGTTTACATCACACATTAATGTTTATGGTTTCAGTTTTAAAATTAATTTTTTGTCACCATACTAACTCCTACCTGTTTTTGCCTGGTAATCAAGTCCCAGTCATCAACAAGCCAAGGCTTTAATTCTTCTGGAATCTTTACTTTAACTTCCACTCTGTTCATAAACGTTTCCTCCTATAAAGAAAAAAATGAAATAGGAAAATTTATTACTCATTTCAACAAGAAAACTTTGTCAGTAATAACTCAAAGAAATAGGCACAAGAAAGCACTCTAACATGGGAAAATATTACAAAGAACCATATGCAGACATATACATTTTGTGCTGCTGTCAATGAAATTTCATGTTTTAAGGATTTTGATCATACTGCACCTACAAAATATAGAAAAGGAAAAACAGAAAACATACACTTTCTACAGTGGGGTCAACTCGTGCTCTCTTCTTCCTCGGAGGTTGAGGCATCTCACTGTTGCTAGTCCCCTCACCTGCTCCTGGAGCTTCATAGAAAGTAAGAAATGCAAGAACACTTCAGTGAAGTACAAAATTAACCTAAAAACATACTGCATCAAAATGCATTGTGCACTTGAACTTCAGAAGCTAGTTAACTGTTTTCCTCATACAGTGGTGTGAAAAACTATTTGCCCCCTTCCTGATTTCTTATTCTTTTGCATGTTTGTCACACAAAATGTTTCTGATCATCAAACACATTTAACCATTAGTCAAATATAACACAAGTAAGCACAAAATGCAGTTTGTAAATGGCGGTTTTTATTATTTAGGGAGGAAAAAAAATCCAAACCTACATGGCCCTGTGTGAAAAAGTAATTGCCCCCTGAACCTAATAACTGGTTGGGCCACCCTTAGCAGCAATAACTGCAATCAAGCGTTTGCGATAACTTGCAATGAGTCTTTTACAGCGCTCTGGAGGAATTTTGGCCCACTCATCTTTGCAAAATTGTTGTAATTCAGCTTTATTTGAGGGTTTTCTAGCATGAACCGCCTTTTTAAGGTCATGCCATAGCATCTCAATTGGATTCAGGTCAGGACTTTGACTAGGCCACTCCAACGTCTTCATTTTGTTTTTCTTCAGCCATTCAGAGGTGGATTTGCTGGTGTGTTTTGGGTCATTGTCCTGTTGCAGCACCCAAGATCGCTTCAGCTTGAGTTGACGAACAGATGGCCGGACATTCTCCTTCAGGATTTTTTGGTAGACAGTAGAATTCATGGTTCCATCTATCACAGCAAGCCTTCCAGGTCCTGAAGCAGCAAAACAACCCCAGACCATCACACTACCACCACCATATTTTACTGTTGGTATGATGTTCTTTTTCTGAAATGCTGTGTTCCTTTTACGCCAGATGTAACGGGACATTTGCCTTCCAAAAAGTTCAACTTTTGTCTCATCAGTCCACAAGGTATTTTCCCAAAAGTCTTGGCAATCATTGAGATGTTTCTTAGCAAAATCGAGACGAGCCCTAATGTTCTTTTTGCTTAACAGTGGTTTGCGTCTTGGAAATCTGCCATGCAGGCCGTTTTTGCCCAGTCTCTTTCTTATGGTGGAGTCGTGAACACTGACTTTAATTGAGGCAATTGAGGCCTGCAGTTCTTTAGACGTTGTCCTGGGGTCTTTTGTGACCTCTCGGATGAGTCGTCTCTGCGCTCTTGGGGTAATTTTGGTCGGCCGGCCACTCCTGGGAAGGTTCACCACTGTTCCATGTTTTTGCCATTTGTGGATAATGGCTCTCACTGTGGTTCGCTGGAGTCCCAAAGCTTTAGAAATGGCTTTATAACCTTTACCAGACTGATAGATCTCAATTACTTCTGTTCTCATTTGTTCCTGAATTTCTTTGGATCTTGGCATGATGTCTAGCTTTTGAGGTGCTTTTGGTCTACTTCTCTGTGTCAGGCAGCTCCTATTTAAGTGATTTCTTGATTGAAACAGGTGTGGCAGTAATCAGGCCTGGGGGTGGCTACGGAAATTGAACTCAGGTGTGATACACCACAGTAAGGTTATTTTTTAACAAGGGGGCAATTACTTTTTCACACAGGGTCATGTAGGTTTGGATTTTTTTTCTCCCTAAATAATAAAAACCATCATTTAAAAACTGCATTTTGTGTTTACTTGTGTTATATTTGACTAATGGTTAAATGTGTTTGATGATCAGAAACATTTCGTGTGACAAACATGCAAAAGAATAAGAAATCAGGAAGGGGGCAAATAGTTTTTCACACCACTGTATATCACTATACTTTACAAAAATAAAAATTAAGATGTATATTTATTACTAGTAAGACAATACAGTTACATGGAGTCTCTGTCCTAGAAGTTATGACAATCACCATAAGCTACAAACTTAAACATTACATATTTCTGCACATGTGGATTTTCACTTGATATATATTTGCAGAATTTAAAAGACTGGAAAAAATAAACAACAGTGAATGTGGGACATAGATAGGCTGAGTGCCTGTCAGAATAGTCTGTCAATTCCCATAAACATGGCCTCCTCTAAACAGTTGAATAAGAACTTGAACATTTAGATATCCTACTATTACAGAGCTAGAGAAGGCTATAAAAAGAGAAATGACCAAAACTGGAATATTATAGAGAAATGAAAGTTAATGAGGATCTAACAGATTGAAGACGAAATGTGGAAGATACAGAGAAGTCTGACAGATCTGCTCATAAACTGCGCAAATCTGAAAATAAGAACCCACATAACTGCAAAGGTTTTAGCTGCCACCAAAGAAGTGGGTCACAGTACACCATTTTTTGTGCAAAACTAGTCTGCACAAAAGGGTTGTTAGATGGAAACTTTACACACAGCTTCATCACAAATATCAGAGAACTGATGAAAACAATACTGAACTTATTTGCCTCAATCATAAAAAAAAAATACAGAAAAGCAAATTAAATATTTGAAGAAAAACATCTTATCGACCATTAAGCATGTAAGTGGATAATAGTTTTAGAATTACTCTCGGCTAATGGAACAGAAAACATAGGGATGGAAAGTTAATTGGATTTAATTAAATATAAATACATTCTACAAACCATTTTTTCTGGGTCATTTGAAATATAACTGAAAAAAGCTTGAAATTTTAGCAAGACAGCAATCCAAAAAAATACTTCAGTATTCAACCATGACATAAACATAGGAAGGAAAATAGTTTTGGAATGGCTTTTACGGTATCCACGCTTGATTATTGATAATCTGTGAGAACAGCTCAAGCATGCATTGTACACACTGTGAGATGTTGTAATATTTTTGATCTTTGTTTTTGTTTGAAAGACCAGTGGAGTCTTTCTTAACTAAGGATGTTTGGACTCCTGGTTACAATAAACACGTGCTCACGGATATCTGCCAAAGAACAGGTTATAAAGTACTGACTGATAGTGTGCCCAAAAGTTTAAATGTCACATTCACCCCCACAAATAAAATGTAAATTAAAATTTTCAGAAATATGTTGTCACAGATGACTGGGGTCATTACCTGGCTGGGATGCCTGGAGGGACCGGAAAGGGACAGTAATAGCTTCCGGGTCACGAGGGGGCAGCCGCCCTGGATAAAAAGAGGACTATGGGAAAGGGACAAAGAGGTTCTGACCTGTTGGTAACCGTGGCCACCGCCAGGGGGCGCCTTAAGCCTCATGGGACCTGGGGAACTGTCACTTCCGCCACACCAGGCATGATGGCGGATGAACCTGCCAGGGACGCCCAGAGTGCTTCCGGGGCAAAGGGCAGCACTTCCGCCACACCAGGAAGTGTTGCCGGAAGATCGTAATCAGCCACCTGTAGCACATCCGGGAGGGAATAAAAGGAGCCGCCTCCTAACAGTCGGAGAGCTAGAGTTGGGAGCGGGAGCAGGACGAAGCTCCCAGGAGGAGATTGGCGGCTAAAAGACTGAGAAAGAAGGTTTAATTGGGGAGATTTACTTGCTGTGTGCATTGTGTGGTGTTCGAGACTTTATTCTTGTGATTAATAAATGTGTGATTTTGATAAAGATGTGGTTTCTGACTGGTGGTGTCCAGGTAAATCTCACAATGTTTAAGTTTAAACTCTGCTGAGGTCAAGGGTGTCCAAAGTAGATTGCTTTTTTTCATATTTATGTGCCTTAGCATTTATATATATATTAAAAAAAATCATTTTTGAAAAATTAAACAAATCTAGATCAATTTCCCCAGGTGATAATAAACCCATTATAATTTTCCTCACAGATCACTAGATAAGCACAAGGCTGTCACTTCATATTATATAGAATATAGCAATAAAACAAAACTTACTTTTCTGCTTGTTCTTTTTTGTTTTCCTAAAGTAGAAAAAGTATTAATTTTCAAAATTACAGTTTACACTTTATTAATTAGTTCTGAAGCAAGCAAAAACAAGTTAAATGTAAAAAAATGCATAAAATTACACTAAAGTTTTACTAATATTCACACCCAACATTAAAGTAAACTTAGACTGAATCATCCACAATATAATTCAATACGTTTTTAAACATTGGAGTGGTTAGTGCTGTTGTGTCACAGTTTCAGCATCATGGGCTAGAATCCCATGCTGTGTTGTCATCTTGATGGAGTCTGAATGTTACAAGTATTTGAATAAGATTTTCATCTGTTTTTCTTTGAACATACCACAAATATTTATATTTGGGCCAAGTTAAAATTGCAAGATAAGCCGTGTCAAAGACAGAAAATGCAAGAGCAGGCCATGAAATGAGACTGCACCCGGTCTAGGTTTGGTTCTTACCTTGCACCTAATGCAGCTGGGACTGGCCCTGTCACCCTATGACCCTAAACTGGATATAGCAGGTCTGAGAATGCTGTGTTATACACTTTGAGTAAGCCTAAGCCCAGCGTCATCAATAAACATATCCCATCACCATCATGTTTTATATTTTATTGCTATATACTATACCACTTTATGAAAAAGCAATTATTTTAAATTTGTTTAAAGTATCTAAGTTAAAAAAAAAATTAAAAAAAATTATTCATAGTTCTACAATGTCAAAAAAAGAAACTCTTAACAGGATTCCTAGCTACCTCTAGAATATGAGATACAAAGAATGGGGGGGAGAAAAAAAAAAAAAAAAAAATCACAGTGCACACTGTGGTGTAAAGCTAAAACAAAAATTAGAAGCCAGGTTGCCATTGTAAAGACAGTATTACACTAATCGCTTGATATTTATTAACAAATGTAGGCATTACAATCTAGTACAGTTTATATATCATACAAACACACACATGCACCAATCAGGAACTGGTCACCCTTGTTCTGCAAAAATAGCTCTAACCCACTGAGGTATGGACTACAAAAGAACTCTGAACGCATCCTGTGGTATGTGGCACCACAACTTAGCAGCAGTCCTGTAAGTTACAAGGTGGGGCCTCCATGAATTGGACTTGTTTCCCAGCACATGCCATGACAGGGTGCATGTGGTCTGCAGCAATCTTTAGGTAGGTGGTACATGTCAAAATAACATCCACGTGATTGCCAGGACAACCCAAGGTTTACCAGAAGAACACTGCCCAAAGCATCACACTGCCTCCGCCAGCTTGCCTTCTTCCCATTGTGCATCCTGCTATAATCTATTCCCTAGGTAAATGACACTCACTCCCTGCTGTCCACATGATCAAAGAGAAAATGCAATTCATTACACCAAGCCACAATGCCCACTGCAGGTGCTGTCGACGATCGACAGGAGTCAGCATTGGCACTCTGACCTGTCAGCAGAAAGCTGTGACACACTGGGTTCTAAAACCTCTCTCATGGCCAGCATTATGTTTTTCAGCAATTTGTGCTACAGTAGCTCTTCTGTGGGATCGGACTAGACAGGCTATCCTTTGCACCCCACATACATTAATGAGTCTTGGGTGTCCATGACCCTGTTGCCAGTTCACTGGTTGCCCTGCCTTAGGCCACTTTTGGTAGGTACTAGCAGCGGCTTAAGTGGAACATCACACAATATTTGCAGTTTTGGAGGTACTCTGACTAAGTCATCTAGCCATCACAATTTGGCTGATTTGAAAGTTGCTCAGATCCTTATGCTTGACCATTTTATCCTGCTTCAAACACATGACTTAAGAGCTGACTGTTCACTTGCTGCCTAATACAGTATATCCTACTCCTTGACAGGTTTCATTATAACAAGATAATCAATATTATTCACTTCACCTTTCAATGGTTTAAATGTCCTCTCTCAACACATCCATAAACCTTCTCTTTTCCTCTTGCCTAGACAGCTCTATCGTTAATATCCTTCTCCCAATATACTCAGCATCTCTCCTCTGTACATGTCCAAACCAACTCAATCATGCCTCTCTGACTTTGTCTCCCAACCGTGCAACTTGAGCCGACCCTCACACATACATTTCTCTGCGAGTAACCTGGTTAGGCGACCATGTAAATCTTTAACTGGGTAAAGAATTTTGTAGTCTCTGCACGTCATTCCACTGCGCATGTGTTGGGTCTGCACCCACTTTTGACAATCACAGGTAGCAATGTCAACAGAATAAATTTCCTGAGGCCAATGATTGAGCAATAACATTAAAAAAAACCTTTTCCTTGTTGAAATAATCTGTCTCAATATTTCAGAAATGGTTAAATTTATGTTTAAATGCAGAATGTACAATACTAAGCTCAACAGTACAATCTTGAGAGCAATGTTCGAGGTAACACATTAAAAAAGTTACATGTGTTATATAGTCAGATTATTTTTTAAAGTAGCAAGTAACTTAATGTAACCATTATTTTACTGTATCAATAACACTTGAGTGATTAATATTCCAGGGGCACTTGGTGTAAGGCAAGAAGCATATGTACCAGGTCCTTTGCAGGGTTCAGTGACACAGCCAGGCAGAAAAGAATGTACTGCATGCAATACAGTAACAGAAATGTATTAAATGAAGTGTAATTTTACTTGTTATCCAGCTAAATGCTATAGATAAGTTGAAACAGTGTGATCAAGTGAAGCAGTAGCCAATGTTAATACCGCAAATCATTGGGGTTCAGGCAGAGGATGTAAAAAAGGAGATGAATGTTATTTACTTAACAGTACGTGAAAGACTAAAGTATGTATAAAATACAGGAACATTATTTCAGGCTTCATGGTTGTATTCAGATTTATAGTGGGTGATAACGTTTAATTCATTTTTATTGTGCAGTTTAATGACGTTAGTGTATTTGGCCAAAGAAGAAAAAGTGCATGCTCTAGTGCATTTCTGGTTATTGGTGTTACTTTAGATGACAGTAGTCACAGATAAATGTCAGACAAATCTTTAGATTTTCTAAGTTTTTATTTCTCTATATTTAACAAGGAAACTAATTCATGAATCAAGGTTCCTTCCCTTAAAATGTGCAAAGGCTGGCTCCAGCAAAGCATTACAACTTTAAGCTATCTGTGACACAACACACAAGCCTAGAGGCATAAGATGCATTTTAAAAAGCATATGCATGTCTCGGGGGGGGGGGGGGGGGGGGGGGGGGGGGGTTTTCTGGGTGGGTGAGAGGTTTAAGACACAATTTACATTTTACCAATTAACAGAACAGAAATGTTGTAACATTAGAATAAATATGTGCTAAGTGCTTCTTTGGTGAACATTTAAAAAAAGAAAATAATTCATAAGACTGTACAGTCAGTCAGTGAATTAATAACTAGTATTCTTTCTCAACAGCAATACAGTACATGGAACCCACAGGGGACAAGGAAATCTCAAAAGGTGAATCCTAAAAATATTTAAGGAAAAAGTACAACATAACATGCCATTTTACAGGACAATCAGTGGTTTGCAATTGGAGAAACATTTTGCACAACTCACAAAATTGAATCAATCTGCTCTGGAGGAACTGACTGAGTCACTGCTATTTCAGCACAAACTCCTGCTATTTTGTACTGTATAAAACTCAGCAATTTGAACAAGTAGCAAATGAATCAAGCATAGAATGCTTTCAGTTCTTTGAAAAGCTGCAATTGGCAACCCACAACTTCATACTGTAAGTCCATGAAATTAATAAGCACTCAGGTTTTCCTACTATTTCTCTAGAAGTACAATTCAAGGATCTCTTATGCAAGCATGGAAAAAAAGGTCATGGTGGAAGGTGGCACAGGAAACTGTAAGAAGGAATCAGTAATCTGTGCCACATTTTCATAAACGTCACATCCACAGAGCTCTGCATTAATTCATCATGACCTTTAATGATCTATACTTATCCCAACTAGACACAGTGTAGACTGGGCATCTCCAAATGATTACTGGGCTGGGTAAAGTGATTAGATTATATTTATTATTTCCACATTCACTGACAATTGCAAGTTTCTGACAAATGTTGTACTATGTAAAACAAAATACAACATTACATGAGTAAAATCAAAATAAACCACATACTAATAAAACCCCTCTATCAATTTTAAACTGGCTTACTTCAATTCATGGGGCAGGTGTCTAACTCTGTAACACAAGCACAAGGAAACAATCAATGTTATAAGGTTTAGTATAAGAAAGTTACCTATTTGTTTATATTCTAATCAATTATGTGTTTTGGTAAATTGTATGATCAAAGCACCACACAAACATGGTCCATGGTTTACCTCTCAGATTCCTAAGAAGTCTATCACAGCATGTACAAAATAAATATTAATTCATCAATAATGCAATCTATCTGTACCTAGACTACTGAATCTTTGAAATTCAAATGTCACTGTACACCCATATATTACTGTATACACAAGAACTGGATCAATACAATTAAATGAACAAGTTTACTTGTAAAATAAGTTTTGATACACTGCCACATAATGTCAGATTTTTATAAAGCAGGTCACAAATAAACACATCACAACACATTTGTACAATGTCAAAGAACGACTAGAATGATTTAATCACATAGGGATATTGTATAAAAACTAAAGAATGCTTATTAGTTCCCAAAGACTATATAAACTAAGACAAAATTTACTAGTGAAAAGTATAATGTCATGTTTTGTACATTGAAAAGGGTCTCTTAAGTCAAATATATTTACAGATCTAAACTCACTGCCATAGACAATTAATGGTAAAAATAAACAGCATGTCACTAAAGAAGGGTAAGACAAAACTGGTACTTACAACTCAACATTTTTTTGCTGCATAGCAGCAATCTTTTTGCCTGGTGCTGCCCCCCTCATCTTTCCTTCTGCATATTGATCCCTTAAAGGAGGAAAAAATAGGTATTTAGCAACATTTAAGCAACTCTCAGAATCATCTACTTGGGTGCAATGGAAACTATTACTCAAAAGAGATAATCAACATCTGTAAAATATGACCCAATTTTCATTACAGCTAATTAAAGCCAAATATTCAAAACATAACTAAAATCTAAATGAACACAGGGGAACTATTACAAACTGGTTCACTTACTGATTAGCTTTCTGAAGCTCCTTTTGTTTCTGCAAGTTGCTGTCAACATATTTAAGCACTCTGCTCTCGGGAACCCATTCATCCCAGCTAAGACAAAGAAATTATAAAACAAGCCAAAAAAAAAAAAAAAAAGAAAAAAAAAAAGAAAAAGAAAAAAGGAATAAAAGACAGACATCAAGAATTCTTATTGTACAGCATCGTCAATTTTAAGGAACCAGTAAAGCTTTTCTTTTTAATAAGTAATATGATAAAAGTGAACTCACTTCTTATTCCATCCGCTGTAATGTATGAAGTATTTCACTTGCTTGTCCTTTATATTAACCTTTACACACTGAAAGTAAAAGAAATTAACACAATTACATCAACAAAGAAAAGGCAATTAAAAATTAGTCTAATATTTTCTGCACCATGTAAAAAATATTCAGATTAGAAAACTATACAATTCATAAAGCAATATGTGATAAATATGCTTTAACATAATCTTTAGCGCTTTTCACAAGTCAATATAAAGATAACAATTCTGTGCTAGCAATATTTACGATAATTTAAGGGTGACTTTTATTTGAGATATTACACATACACTGGGTACGGAAAGTATTCAGACCCCCTTCAATTTTTCACTCTGTTATATTGCAGCCATTTGCTTAAATCATTTAAATTAATTTTTTTCCTCATTAATGTACACACAGCACCCCATATTGACAGACAAAAAAAAGAATTTTTGAAATTGTTGCAGATTAAAAAAGAAAAACTGAAATATCACATGGTCCTAAGTATTCAGACCCTTTGCTGTGACACTCATTTATTTAACTCAGGTGCTTTCCATTTCTTCTGATCATCCTTGAGATCACCTTCATTTGAGTCCAGCTGTGTTTGATTATACTGATTGGACTTGATTAGGAAAGCCACACACCTGTCTATATAAGACCTTACAGATCACAATGCATGTCAGAGCAAATGAGAATCATGAGGTCAAAGGAACTGCCTGAAGAGCTCAGAGACAGAATTGTGGCAAGGCACAGATCTGGCCAAGGTTACAAAAAAATTTCTGCTGCACTTAAGGTTCCCAAGAGCACAGTGGCCTCCATAATCCTTAAATGGAGGACGTTTGGGACGACCAGAACCCTTCCTAGAGCTGGCCGTCCGGCCAAGCTGAGCTACCGGGGGAGAAGAGCCTTGGTGAGAGAGGTAAAGAACCACCCAAAGATCACTTTGGCTGAGCTCCAGAGATGCAGTCAGGAGATGGGGAAAAGTTGTAGAAAGTCAACCATCACTGCAGCCCTCCACCAGTCAGGGCTTTATGGCAGAGTGGCCTGTCGGAAGCCTCTCCTCAGTGCAAGACACATGACAGCCCGCATGGAGTTTGCTAAAAGACACCTGAAGGACTGAGATGGTGAGAAATAAGATTAGAAATAAGATAGAACTTTTTGGCCTTAATTCTAAGCGGTATGTGTGGCGACAACCAGGCACTGCTCATCACTTGTCCAATACAGTCCCCACAGTGAAGCATGGCGGTGGCAGCATCATGCTGTGGGGGTGTTTTTCAGCTGCAGGGACAGGACGACTGGTTGCAATCGAGGGAAAGATGAATGCGGCCAAGTACAGGGATATCCTGGACAAAAACCTTCTCCAGAGTGCTAAGGACCTCAGACTGGGCCGAAGGTTTACCTTCCAACAAGACAATGACCCTAAGCACACAGCTAAAATAACGAAGGAGTGGCTTCACAACAACTCTGTGACTGTTCTTGAATGGCCCAGCCAGAGCCCTGACTTAAACCCAATTGAGCATCTCTGGAGAGACCTAAAAATGGCTGTCCGCCAACGTTTACCAACCAACCTGACAGAACTGGAGAGGATCTGCAAGGAGGAATGGCAGAGGATCCCCAAATCCAGGTGTGAAAAACTTGTTGCATCTTTCCCAAGAAGACTCATGGCTGTATTAGCTCAAAAGGGTGCTTCTACTAAATACTGAGCAAAGGGTCTGAATACTTAGGACCATGTGATATTTCAGTTTTTCTTTTTTAATAAATTTGCAACAATTTCAAAAATTCTTTTTTTTGTCTGTCAATATGGGGTGCTGTGTGTACATTAATGAGGAAAAAAATTAATTTAAATGATTTAAGCAAATGGCTGCAATATAACAAAGAGTGAAAAATTGAAGGGGGTCTGAATACTTTCCGTACCCACTGTACATGCATACACGGACACTGCTCACATGGCCCAACTTAAAAAACCATTTGCAATATGTCTTGTCTAGCTAGGCTGCTTAAAGTAAGCGGCTACTTGTGCTCACCTCGTACAATATTCATCGGTTCCATTGTCACTTGGCCATATTTCAATTCATTACTAGATAAATATTGTTGTTTTCCATTAATATTATTTTCGACTTTATGTTCAGTGTGTTTTAACAAATCTGTATCTTTATACTGTATATACTGTACTAATTGTGTATTTAATATATAGTGTCACAGGTGGCTAGGGGGGCGACCCGGCTGGGATGCCCCAGAGAACCGGAGGAGGGCTTACGCCTCCCCCAGACCACGTAGGGGCAACCGCCCTGTTGGCTATGGGGACCACAGGTGCAGAGCTTGGAAGCTCAACCCTGTAGGGGCCCGGGTTCACCGCCAGGGGGCGCCCCAATGCCTTTGGAGCCCTGGACCTCAGCACTTCCGCCACACCCGGAAGTGCTGGGGGTGGGGAGTGGATCGGGGACACCCAGAGTGTTTCCGGATGCGCAGCAGGCACTTCCGCCACACTGGGGAGTGCCGGCGGAAGATTGTCGGGAGGCACCTGGAGCACACCCGGGTGATTATAAAAGGAGCCGCCTCCCTCCATTCAGGGGCTGGAGTCGGGAGAGAAGGAAGGACAAGATCTTGAAGGAGGAAAGGAGGTGGCCTGAAGAGTGAGGCATTAGAAGAGTTGGCCTGGACTTGTGGAGACTTTGGGGTGTGTGTGTACACTTGTAAATATGGAGTACTGGAATAAACGTGTGTTGAGTGACTTGTTCACAGCACTCTTCACCTGCACTCAGTAAGTAGTGTTAAACAAACATAAGTTGCATGGTATCGTTGTATGTTATATCAATTATGTAGATTTCCGTTTCTTTATTGGCTGCAACACCTTGCCAAATTGGTTTCTACTTATCTCTAGAAGAGAAACACATGTATACAGGCAATTCTATAGATCATGAACATTATAATATAATTTACTACTAAATTACTTCTTTACTAGGGTGGCATGGTGGTAGCACTGCTGCCTTGCAGTAAGGAGACCCGAGTTTGCTTCCCAGGTCCTCCCTGCGTGGAGTTTGCATGTTCTCCCCGTGTCTGCAGGGGTTTCCTCCGGGTGCTCCGGTTTTGTCCCACAGTCCAAAGACATACAGGTTAGGTGATCCTAAATTATCCCTAGTGTGTTCTTGGTGTGTGGGTATGCGAGTGTGCCCTGCGGTAGGCTGGCACCCTGCCCAGGGTTTGTTCCTGCCATGCACTCTGTGTTGGCTGGGATTGACTCCAGCAGACCCCCCCGTGACCCTGTGTTAGGATATAGTGGACTGGACAATGACTGACTGACTTCTTTACTAAATAATTCACATAAAATATTTGAGTTGTTAGCAAATCATGTGACATCTTGGCAGAAATTGCTGTGTAGTGCAGGTGCTCTCCCTTGCTTTTCATCTAGTCTAATCAAACCAACTTAAGAATTTAGATTTCAACAAAGAACCAAATATAGCGAAGGCAAATTCTTCTTACACTACTGCTGCTGAATACCTACCAACCCTCTCTCTGAATGCTGCGCTTGATGCAGACACTTAAGTGTACATTGCATAATCGAATACTCCAGCAAAATACTAAATACCATGCAGACCTTTACCACAGAGTTTCACAAAGACAGCAATTACAAAATTGGAACAAGTTAAAATACAAAATAGAGTCTTCTCTCTCTCTCTCTAGGTTTTACTTCATGATGCTAAGGCAATATGTGCTAAGGGCACATTAGCAGCCCCAAGAAACTAAACACTGGAGATTGAAGATTTCTCATGATTGGGCAATCTAAGATTAGTTGCTTTACTGAAAGGCTTGGAGTGGGACAACACCATAGGGTTTCCCAAGAGACATTTTCTGAACCAGCTCCCCAACTTTGCCAGTGAAAATTGGAAATCCTATAGGTACACTGCATCTATTCAATCAACTCCTTGACACCTCGTACCTTGATAGCTTGCAGATCGACAGCAGGTTTTGAAAGCATTGAGAATGAAATCAGATATATTGTTGTTCAATGGGTTCATTATAATATTATTTCCTGCCTTTACTATGGACAATATTTTTAAAAATTAATGCTATCCATCCTGCTATAAAGAAGGCTGGATTACAAGATCTTTCTTCCAGTTTCCTGTTCATCTGAAGATCATGCTAGTCTCTTCCTTTCAAATCTTCAACTCACCATAACTTCTACAGCACTGGAACTTTCCGTATTTTTTAAAACACTTGCCCATATGTAAATTTGTTGTTCTTGTTGTCTCCAATACCCTGGTATAGATTTTGATTTAAAAAACTAGAAAGCTCTTTTGTTTCATTATATGTGGGTTGGAGTGTGGCTTCCTGATGTATCAAAGCATCCTATTTGTTTTATTTCTTACATACAGATGGAATCCCATAATAACAAAACTCACAGGACCATAAAAGCATTTCATTATAACAGAAATTTAGTTATAACAAATATGGGGAAAATATGTAAAGTATTGTGACCAGGGTCACTGCCGATTCACCATGTCTAACGGAAGCGGCACAAGGACAACGCCATTGCTTCTCGGCTAAGTTTGGCAAACCATAAACCAAGGGAAAAGCAATTGGTTATCCTCTGCTGGATCAGGGCTACCGCATACTGTGCTTGTCACACAATGTTTAACATTTAACAAAGGGCTTTAATCTGCTCTTCCTCACACTCTCCTGGGGCCTCATGTATAAACAGTGCGTACACACAGAAATGTTGCGTACAAACCTTTCCACGCTCAAATCGCGATGTATAAAACCTAAACTTGGTGTAAAGCCACGCACATTTCCACGGTAACTCATACCTTGGCGTACGCAATTTCTCCGCTCGGTTTTGCAGACTGGCGGCACCCAGCGTCAAACCAGTGCTACTGTTCCTGTGTGATCACCCTTTCTTTCTTAGATCCACATCCACGGCGGTGGCTTTATCAAATACACTGAAATTAACCGCATATCGTTCATAAATTTAATGCATCTGATTGTAATTAACCTGTAACAATATAATGGTCCACAGAATGGTCAAACTACTGTTCCTGTGTGCTCATCCTTTCTTTCTTAGCTCCACATTCCTGACGCGGCTTTATAAATACACTGAAATTAACTGCATATTGTTTATTAGTGTAATGCATCTGATTGTAATTAACCTGTAGCAATATAATGGGCCAGGGAATAGCCATAGTATTCCAAATACCATAACTGCTTTAGAGTTTTTACGCTCACTACATCTTGTTCTTCTTTTTGCTGTTCCCGTTAAGGGTTGCCACTGCGGATCATCTTTTTCCATATTACTCTCATTGCACCACTCGGAGTATTTATATCACTGTATCTGAGTGTGAATCACAGCAGCAGATGATCGGAAAGAGAATTATCGGTATACAGTTTCAAGCACACACTACCTCAACCACGGCAAAACGCGTCAAAGCCTTTCCTGTACGGACCTCGCGTTTCAGAAACAGTTTCATCCCAATAACTATAAACGCACTCAATCAGTCCATCAAGTGCTCCTTGTAGAACTGTATGCACTTATAAGTACAATCACCTCACTGTAAACTTACACTGCAGTTATAATATTGCACAACATGCGCTACTTTATAAAGCGCGTATGATGACAATATCATTTTTAAGATGAAATGCAGCAAAATATGTTGCTTATAGTATACAGATAAAACTTTAACTTCATTTAAATAATCTGTATTGTTAATAATTAAACATGTGAGGACACGGTGCCGCAGCGTATAGCTAGTTCAAGGATAGCTCCTGCCTTGCGCTGTATTCTTGCTGGTGCTGACGCGACACTGCAAGGATAGACGAATAGAATAATTAAACATGTACTACGAAGATATTTCAATGTTCCTTAAAAGTTTTGAAGAATCGGCGTTCTAAGCTTACAAATGGCTTAACGTCTATTACAGAGCTGATTGTGTGGCGATTGGAAAAAGAAAAGTATGGAAAGGAATTGGAGGTTAGTACGTTTGAAAGAGTACTTCTGTAATAAATTATTTAATCGAAGGTCGCACATGGCACCGCAAGCCTCTTGCGTGAGATATGAACAATCACTGCGCCACCGTGTTCCCATGTTTAATAACATGCTTTCATTCCTATCATCATGAAAATGATATCACGTATACATCTCAGTATTTTAATTATTCAGAGAGCTGTAATATCTCGAATGTAATGCATTCTGTGTCCTGTCGAAGAAAGAGAAAGAACGGAAGCACGTAGTGATTCACACACATAGAGCACATAGAAGATCAAATACAGAACAAAGACTTTAACATGCTGCTTGAGAAACTAGTAAAATAAACGATTTTAAGATGAAGTTTATGATGTTCTACTTTAATGGCAAAATAAACTACGTGTTTAAAGTGGAAATTTCGAGATTAAAGTTGACATTTCGTGCTTTTTTCCCCACTGTGTGCCTATGTTTTTTGTTTGTACCCTAATACGCTTTCATATGACACTCAGGCGGTGGGCTACGACTCGCCTTTTCACAGCGACTTTGATATGTGATTTCTTTTTTATTTCGGGCACTGTGCGATTTTGTGAATTTGATCTTTCGAGTTTTTCCGACACTCTGTCACTTGATCAACTTTCTTTTGTTGATTATACCACTGTTTAAACCAACAAATAGTATGTTTTTCTAATGCCTCCACTTGGTATTCGCTGAAATTCTTATATTTTCCCCTGTGGTTTTCTCATTGTCTTTTCACAGAAGGCTATTTATATTGATTTGCATATTCAAAGAGGCGTAATTCTGGGAGGAGTTGGGGCGAGACAGAAGGCGCGTACACGTGCGTTACTTTTCACGCATATCGGGATTTATGTAGTGGAAGAACGTGAAAGTATGCGTGCGCACAGATTCCTGCATCTGGATTTTTCTGTGCGTACGCACAATCCCGCTTTTGTGCTTACGCCATGTTATAGTGCGAGTTCTACGCACGGTGTTATACATGAGGCCCCTGATCCGTATTCTCCAGACAGTGTCTGCCATAGCAGTGATTCAAAGTGGCTGGTATTCTTCGAATCTGAAGATGGGAGCGAAAGCATGACAATCGCCCGTGCCGTGACTCCTAATAGTTCCTATTCTGAATGAAGTCTTGAGACTGCAGCCCTTCTCTGTACGGTAAAAAAAAAGTACCTGTATTTTCCTTGAAAACCCGGACTCGTCTTTCTATCTCTCGTGCATCTCTGTGACCCAACCTTGACAATAATTATATAAAAAAAAAAAAACAGCACAACTTATACTGCAAAAAATATTTTATTTTAAAATGAGACATTTGATGTATTTTTTTTTTTTTTTTAAATAGAAATACAGGTATGAAAATACATAATGAAAACGACTTGTTAGATAAAGATGAATGGATAATTCCAAAAAGGTTTTGCAAAGTCATTTTTCTTCATTCCGGAATCAACTATTTCCAGGATTGTTAATTTTTCTTTTAGCATAAACTGACGCCTTTTCTCCCTTTTTTGTTCATCTCAAAGAAAACTTTGAGAAACGCTATGAAACTTGAGTAGAATGGTATCTGTACACGACACAACTACTAACGTGGATGCTCGGTGGAGCACTAAATTCAGTTGTGTATTGATATTACACCTACACGCTCACAGAGCCTGCCCAAGACTGGAAATTTCGCAACAGATCATCCTATTCTTTGAGACAGCCCACTGCAGGGTTCCCAAGACTCACTACGGAAAGTGTAGGAGTGGCATTAAGTATTTTTTCATTGCATTATCATCTTTGGTGGCTATTTTTAGTCACAAAAATGTTCATTATACTGAGATTTACATTTCACTAAAATGAAATTCATTTGTCTGGACCCACAAAAAGTATTCGTTATTCTGAAAATTGTGTTACTTCGGTATTCACTAGGACAAGATTTAACCTGTATTTACTGACATATCTCTTATTCATCTATTGTTCTTTAAAGCACTGATCACAGCTAATATTTATGCCTATCTTATAATTGTTACTGACAGTTCTGAAACCGGCTTTAGATCAGTCTCCTCTGTCCCATGCCCCGTCTATATCCTTTTTGTCTGTTTAAGCATTGCACCACATTAAATATACAGGACTGGAATCTGGTTGCAATTGATTTTTCTTTTCTCATCATTAGCAGCACCCTTCTCCAAAGCATTAGGGAAACAGTTATTGTTGTCACCGCCAGGGGGCGCCCCAATGGGAAATACAGTGATCCCTCGCTATATCGCGCTTTGCCTTTCGCGGCTTCACTCCATCGCGGATTTTATATGTAAGCATATTTAAATATATATCGCGGATTTTTTGCTGGTTCGCGGATTTCTGCGGACAATGGGTCTTTTAATTTCTGGTACATGCTTCCTCAGTTGGTTTGCCCAGTTGATTTCATACAAGGGACGCTACTGGCAGATGGCTGAGAAGCTACCCAGTTTACTTTTCTCTCTCTCTTGCGCGGACTTTCTCTGATGCTGACGTAGGGGGATTGAGCAGGGGGGTTGTTCGCACACCTAGATGATACGGACGCTCGTCTAAAAATGCTGAAAGATTATCTTCACGTTGCTATCTTTTGTGCAGCTGCTTCCTGAAACGGCATGCTGCACAGTGCTTCGCATACTTAAAAGCTCCAAGGGCACGTATTGATTTTTGATTGAAAAACAAACTCTGTCTCTCTCTCTCTCTCTCTCTCTGCTCCTGACGGAGGGGGTTGTGAGCTGCCACCTTCAACAGCTTTGTGCTGCGGTGCTTCGCATACTTAAAAGCCAAACAGCCCTATTGATTTGTTTGCTCTTCTCTATCTCTCCGACATCTGCTCCTGACGTGCACTCCTTTGAAGAGGAAGATATGTTTGCATTCTTTTAATTGTGAGACGGAACTGTCATCTCTGTCTTGTCATGGAGCACAGTTTAAACTTTTGAAAAAGAGACAAATGTTTGTTTGCAGTGTTTGAATAACGTTCCTGTCTCTCTACAACCTCCTGTGTTTCTGCGCAAATCTGTGACCCAAGCATGACAATATAAAAATAACCATATAAACATATGGTTTCTACTTCGCGGATTTTCTTATTTCGCCGGTGGCTCTGGAACGCAACCCCCGCGATGGAGGAGGGATTACTGTAGTTATTGTTGTACTCATTACCCAATTTACCACCAATATCCACAAAGTTCCCACCTCAACAAGCACAAGATTTAACAATGGTGTACATGAGTTGACCCACCAGGATACGACTTGGAAGAATATTGAAGACTGGTGTAATCACAAATTTGATGTGATGAGGACTGGCCTTCCAGGGCTCAGACAATGAAATCTTGTGGTCCATGGCCTGCTCCCATCACATCAATATTTACTGTTGTCATATGACGACTAAATTTACGAGTCCTCCATATTTACTTCCAATTGGTCCAGGATCATTTTTTGATAATTCTAGGTATGGACCTTGTTATTGTGCATCATTGCGAACCTGCTCGGAGCTCAGTGCCAAAGTTCACAAACACAGTGTGAACTCTGGACAGCAGGGACTTTCTAGTGCACAGGACCTTCAGTCATGTTCTTAAGTGTGAACTTTAATGTGTTCTGCCTGTACAAAGCAATTCTGCTTAAACTCTGTGATACACCTAGCCAACTGTGCAGGTACTACCTCATCATTATGGAAAATGTCCCAACTGTTGATAATGGGACTTTACAAAGCAGCAATGGCCACATAATCTGTGGGAGAATGCTCTAAATTCAAGCTTTAAAATTTTCCCCAACAGTTCTGATTTACCTGGTGCTGCCAAACAAAGACTCTTAACATGTCATAATGGACGCTATGTCCAGGATAGCACACCAGAAAGCAAGCAAATGATTATCATAACAAACCACAGGTGACACATTAATGAACGGTAAACATTCTTTTTAAGACTGACACCACACCATAGTTTTTCCTTGTTATTTCAAGGCAAGCACCTCATTAAAACTAAGAATGGGCTAAAAAGTTTAACAAATACAAGTCAAGTTGGGGAGCATGCACTGGTACAGTGTGTTGGCGCACCCACTACAAGACAAAACAACTCGGGATCCCGGTTTGCAACCTCCCAGGCAGAAACGTGGTCCAGTCCCACCCTCCGGAAATTACCCTCTACCTGCTGCAGCCAGGTGTTACGTGGGCGACCCCTTGGCCTGGTCCAGCCACTTGGGTCTCCAACAATGAGGATCTTACGAGCTGGATCACCCTCGGGGAAACGCGCCATATTGCCGTAGTGCCGTAACTGACGATCTCTCACAATGCAGGTAATGTGCCTCATTCAGGACTCCACGAGCAACCACTCATTCAACATCAAGTCAAACCAATTGTACCCAAGGATTTTCCAGAGAGACACAGTACCAAAGGCATCCAGTCTTCGTCTCAGGTCTTTGGATAGCGTCCCTGTCTCAACTATATAGCAAGACAGACTCTAAAGACTTGGACCTTTGTCCTTTTGCATAGATACTGGGAGTGCCACACACCCCTTTCTAGAGACCTCATGACCCCCCATGCTTTCCCAATCCATCTACTGACTTCATAGGAAGAGTTACCAGAGACATGAATGTCACTGCCGAGGTAAGTAAACCTCTCGACAAGGTCGACATTCTCTCCGCAGACAGGCACACTTCTAATGGCAGTGCCCATGAGATCATTAAAGGCCTGGATCTTGGTTTGTATCCAGGACACTCGCAAGCCCAGACACTCAGACTCCTCGCTCAGTCTCTCGAGCGCCCCGATCAGAGCCTCCATTGACTCCGTGAAGATCACAGCATAGTCAGAAATGATCCGTGAATCTTTCTTCACCAACAGATGCCCCACAGCTGCTGGACCCAACAAATATAGACACCAGACAAAAACTGTGTCAGGATTCAGGGGATCAATGAATGTGCTTAAACTACATTCTGCCACCATACCTATAAATTAATTCAGTATAGTTTGAAATATTGTACTACACGTAAATATTCATCTATGAAGTTTAAAAACTGATGGAAGAGTGATTCTGAATTCTGGTGATGTGTGCCTGGGTGATAAAGTAATAAACAGATGCAATGAAATAATTATGTTAGAAAAAGGTTCTGGCAGATGGCTTTGAAACTGCAGTTTTTAGTAACAGAAGAGAAAGAATAGTTTTCCATTGTGGTTCTGCTCAAAGACTCTTAAGTTAGCACATACTCTCTTGTTTTGAACGGTTTAATCAAGTACTTTGTTTTTCCTCTTATTAATTGGTTGACTATAGTGTTTCGTTGCATTTTTATCTTTTTATCCACTGCAGGAGCTGGGTTGTGGCTGTTTAACTACTCCACATTTTATACTTACCAATACACATGTACAAAAAAAGGTAAGAAAGCTTATTTGAAAAATATGTTGATGGCCACATGCACAATTCTCCTGTCAGGTAAATTAATGGAATGCTAAATTAAAGATAGTCAAAAAATGGTAATTGCCACACAAACTACCTCAGCAGGATTAGGCACAAACGACTGGTTGACATCTAGGCCTGGGTAAAAATTTAAATGAAAAATGTTTAATTTGAAAATTTATATGATGCAATACAGACTCCATTGCTTCTTAAATGTCATTCCACTCTTACGCATGTTATGAAGTTACTACCTTTCAAATAAAGTGTTACTGTAATTTGTCAAATTATACTCATGTTCTCTACGCATGTTAAAGTAACCTCTAAAAAAACAGCACTTCAAATGTATCAGTGCACTTTAATTTAATCAATATAAAATCGTTATCTAATTGGGACATTGTGAACCAAAACTGTATTGGGACATCACTGTTAATACCCAGCCCTATTTATATCCCATGAGAGATGCACATTTCCATTTGATGGTGTGTCAAGAAAATCAGTGGCTGCTCAGATCTGCAATATGATCAAACTGGGATTCTGATTCACAGTTCTTTGTTTCTCTGAGGAATATTCCCCAAATGCATATCTCAGTTTGGAGGGAGGGGTGTGCTTGGTTGAACAGTTTTCTATATGCATGGGTGATACTCTGATCTTCAACCAAACTGATTCGATCAGTGATCAGTAAATTGGCTGAAGTAAAAAAAAAAAAAAAAAAAAATTTTTTTCAGATTCTGCTTTTCTAAGCTGTATAATAATATAGTTGTAATTTAGAATACTTCTCATAAAAGGTTCACTATGTGCATCTGTTTCTACCACAACTTCCTGTAAACAGAGAGCTGAGAGCCAGGCTTTAGGAGAGAGCAAGGGTAGAGATTTTGGCTTTTACATTAAAGCAAGTGGGGAATTAAACGTGTAAAGTGAATCTGAGGAAAAAAAAAAGTGCATCTTCGGTAGAAATTAAGAGAATGCTTTTTTATTTGTTTTAAACACTCTGCCATTGTGAGACCTTTTCATTTTGTCCCATATTTAAAACCAACATTCCTTATTTGAAGGTGGTCAGTGAGCAAACTTGCGTTTAGCACAACAGCTCACATTTTAATTTGAAAAAGAACGAATAGAATTTGCCCTTGTTGCCTAGTAAACAATAGATTTCTTAACTGAAGAGCAAATGTGTTAATTTTGCATACAAACTTGTTAAGTATGTGTTAGCCTTGTATTTTATTGATACTAGGGGGCTTCGCTCGCCAACCCCCGTGTTTGGTTTTCCGGACACACTTTTAAGATTTTTTTTTTCTTTGAATTGTTGCTATTTCATTAGTTTGACTTTTATTTCATAAATTATGTAAAAACAATATTTGGAATCTTTCGAGTCCAAATATGCTGAATTTTTTAAATGAGGTCAGTGAGACGTGTGTTTAATGACTTTGTCAGGTTAGAGATAATGAAAACTAGAATTCAAAAGACCCCAAAAAAACGTAGGCATGAAACACATGCAGAGCAAGAAACAGAATATGAAAGCAGAAAAAAAACGAAAGTGTCAAAAAAAAAAAAAAAAAAAAGTAAATATCACATTAGCGCAAAAAAAGAGAAATTATTACTCGGAGAAATAACTAAAAGAGAGAATAGAGATCGAATATATGGACATAGGCGATATGTCAGAAGTATGTAAATATTGTAAGGCTTTGAAGTTTAAGACAGAGAATTTCAAAAACGTGTTTTACCTCACATGCATTTATTGGTTACTTTGCAAAAAAATTTATTAACTGATGATGTAGATCGCTTTGTCTGTGCTGAAATTTCAAACAGAGAAACCTATCCTGAATTATCTCTAACCTGCTCTGCATGTGTTTGGCCCTTTTGTTTTGTAACCTCTTTATGACGTTTTACTTTGTTTTCTACTCTGTCTTTTACCCCTCACCTCGCTTTGTCCTGCTTTCCCCACCCATACCCCCCCCAATGACACCTGGTCCGTGGTGATTATTTTCCCTTTTTCGGTTATTAATTTCCGTTTGTTTGCGCTACTGCAATCTTTACTTTCTTTTTTTATTCTAATTTTCCTACTTTCATATTCTTTTAACTTTCTCCACATTTGAATCGCGCATACGTTTTTTTGTTTTGAGCCTTTCGAATTGCACTGTTTTCATAATCTGCTCTGCATGTGTATAGCGCCAACGTTTGCGAACGTCTTTATGAAGTTCTACTTTGTCCATTACTTAATTCTGAGCCCGATTGGACGTGCTTTCTTTCAATTCCACTTGTTACAGGCTGATAATTACTTGCCTTATTTTATGAATTTGCACCTAGATTATTTTTTCTCCACTGCTTGTATGTTTCATTAATGTAAAGCAGAATGTTTTATCCATCCATCCATCCATCCCTCCATCCTCTTCCGCTTATCCGAGGTCGGGTCGCGGGGGGAATGTTTTATGGTATTTTAATTATTTTAGAATTTATGGAAATGGACAGATTTTAAATTGTTAATAAAAAATGACCAGGTAACACCTGTGGACTACAGTTTAATTATCCATATTACTAACCGAGAATGGTAAACCGGAAGGCATGGATGCAGGTACACGGCGATGGACCCAGGAAACATAGTGCGCAGGCGCCTACAGCGCGCGTCTCATAAACCGCAAGCGAAGTCTGATCCACCGCGAATGCAAAGGAGTCACGGCTCAAAAACGAAAGAGCTCAACTAACGTAAATAAGACATGAAGCAACAACGCGCCCATAGCTAACGACACAGCCACACAGAAAAGAGGATTCTGCACTGCACCCCAGAGTCAAACGGAAGACACTACGGAGTCCGCAAAAGGTCCAAAAAGATAGTACGGAAGGCACGAGATAGTACGAAAGGCGCAGGTCCACACTACACAGCATGGTCCGGGTAATAATGAACTCTCCGTATTAAAACGTACGGCATCCTCACACGTCCAAACCATATAGCATATGTGAATCACATTACAGTGATGCATTATTAACAGTACAACCACAGAAAACGCTCCGTATTAACAGTAAGTGCAATTATCCATATTACTAACGGTAGACAACGGATAACTAATGGAGTCACGGTCACGGCTCCAAAACGATCCAGCTCAACTAACGGAGCTACAAAAACGAGCCCGCATGGATAAAAAAAATAAACGTAGGCGCCTACAACGCGCGTCTGAAACCGCGGAAGCAAAGCAGGCATGGGTTCAAAACAAAAGACCACAACTGACGGAGACACAAAAACGAGCCCGCCTGGATAAAATCAATGAACGCAGGCGCCTACAACGCGCGTCTGAAATGCCGCAAGCAAAGCAGGCACAGCTCCAAAAAGAAAGAGCTCGACTGACGGGGCAACATATACGAGCCCGCTTGGATAAAAACAATGAATGCAGGCGCCTACAACGCGCCTCTCAAACAGCAGAGGCAATAGATAAACGGCAAAGAAAGGAACGACAAACAGCCGCTAAACAATTCCGCCAATTAGCTGACAGCGCATTCTGTAATGAGTCCACTATTGTTCCACATGCCATGCGTTCAGCTGTTGCTCAGTCCAGTTTGAAATACGCAGACAATTGGCATTACTTTGAGACAATACATTTTGTACAAAACATGCGATGTCCAGATCCAGAATATACCAATTAGTTATTGCAACTAGGAGATGGAAACCTTACCAATACATAAGGTTTACCACTATTTACCACTATTAACACAACGGGCTATATTATGTCCAAAGAATATTGACGTTGATCTCATAAATAACCGGGTCATTGCGTTACTTCCTGGAGAAAGCCGCCTCTTTCTAAGTACTGACAATGTTGATTCTGAAGGCGAGAATGAGCATCTTAATTTCCCCTTAGAATATTTAAACACTATTAACCCAGCCGGATTACCATAACATAATCTTAACCTTATAATCGGGACAATAGTCATGCTATTAAGAAACCTTAACACTAAACAAGATTTATGCAACGGTACACGTTTAGTCATCAACACCATGACAGACAATGTTATTGAAGCAAAAGTACTTACAGAATCACATTCTAACAATACTGTTCTGATTCCTGGAGTTGACCTTACAAGTTCTGACCTTTAATTACCTTTTACACTTAAATGACGCCAATTCCCCATTAAGCCTGCATTTGCCAAGACAATCAACAAATCCCAAGGACAAACCATGGACAGAGTTGGCATATACCTCTCAGAGCCTGTATTTGGACATGGACAACATTATGTGGCCTTCTCAAGAGTTCGGCGTTCATCTGACATTAAAGTTAAAGTTACAGATACTCCATACCAAGGAGAACTCATTCAAGGACAACACACCATCTTTACTACAAATGTTGTGTATAAAGAAATATTCCAATAAATCCTTCTAATGTGCCAAGCTATGGGTTGTTTACTTCCTTTGTTCGTCATCTACACCTTTACACTCCAATATATCTCATACATACATCAATGTATTTCGGGTTACCCAACACCAGGGGTTGGCGAGCGAAGCGAGCAGGGGGCGGAGCCCCCTAGTAAAGACACTATTGGTATCGAATCAGGCAATTCTGCTAACATTAAATCCGTAATCAGTATCAGCCCTAAAAAAAAAAAAAAAACCTGATTAGACCATCCCTAGGCTACAGCCTTTACACCTACAGACAAAGGAACTGGCAGCAAGCAAAATAAACAAGATGGTGAAAATGTAATTTGTCTGTGTAGTGATATACTGCAGTCTTCAAAGTGAAAGTTGCATTAAATTTGCTCAAGGCTTTAAGAAATATTAATAAATCCTATCATCATCTTCTTTTGGCTGCTCCTGTTAGGGTTATCACAGCGGTTCATTTTGTTACAGATCTTTCTGTCCTCTGCTTCTTGCTCTGTTACACTCATCACCTGCATGTCCTCTCTCACCACATCCATAAACCTTCTCTTAGGCCTTCCTCTTTTCTGGCAGCTCTATCCTTAAGGAATCCTTTTCCCAATATACCCAGCATCTCTCCTCTGCACATGTCCAAACCAACGCAATCTCACCTCTCTGACTTTGTCTCCAAACCATCTAACCTATGCTGACCCTCTAATGAACTCGTTCCTAATCCTATCCATCCTTGTCACATCCACAAATCCTATACCCAGTAAATATGTACATTTCTGAGTATATACTTTTTTTACATTTTAAGAATATTATAATTACATTTAACTACAATGTATCAAAAACATAGCATGAAGGGCTTGTAAATCAAAGGGTGATCTATAAGAACAGATTGCACGCAAGATAATATATTGGCAAAGTGTCAGCCTTCACCCACCTGTTCAAACCATGTACAGATTATTGACAAGTTCAGCACTAGTTCTTAAACTTATTTGAACATTCTGCAGTAGAAAGTAATATGGAGAACTGAAAGTGAACTTCAAAACACCGACAGGCAGCAAGATCAAAATCAACACTTTTTAAATGACACAAAGGTAGTATTTAATCAGAATAGTCAGTATGCCCCCAACATTCACCAGCACAAAAGACAGTGCTTATGAATGCAAATTACCCTAAGTTCTTGTCTATAAGCCGGACTCATGTATTAGCCGGAGACCAAAAATCATACGAATTTTTAAAATAAAATCGTATCATAGATAAGCCGGACTCATGGATAAGCCGAACGTACTATAACCTATAACTAATAGAAGGGAGGGAGGTCAGTGGTCTCACTCGCGCCCATTTAATTTCTTTAAGGGGGGAGAGAGTGTGAGATATTGCCGTCTCTCTCACTCCCCGCATGGCGCGGTTGGAGCGGCCGGAGCGCGTTCTTTCTGCTCTGGGCGTCGCCGAGTCAACACAAGCGCGTAGCGGTCATTTAAATTGTGATTTTATATGTAAGCATATTTAAATATACATCGCGGATTTCTGCGGACAATGGGTCTTTTAATTTCTGGTACATGCTTCCTCAGTTGGTTTGCCCAGTTGATTTCATACAAGGGACGCTATTGGCAGATGGCTGAGAAGCTATCCAGCTTACTTTCTCTCTCTCTCTCTCTCTCTCTCTCTCTTGCGCTGACGTAGGGGGGTGTGAGCAGGGGGGCTGTGTGCAGCTGCTTCCTGAAGGACATGCTGCACGGAGCTTCGCATACTTAAAAGCTCAAAGGGCATGTATTGATTTTTTTTATCTGTCTCTATCTCTCTCTATCTCTCTCTCTCTCTCTCTCTTCCTCTCTCTTCCTGCTCCTGACAGAGGGGGTGCGAGCTGCCGCCTTCAACAGCTTTGTACCGGCGGTGCTTCGCATACTTAAAAGCCAAAAAGCCCTATTGATTTTTTTTTTGACTGCTTGCTTTGCACTCCTTTGAAAAGGAAGATATGTTTGCATTCTTTTAATTGTGAGACAGAACTGTCATCTCTGTCTTGTCATGGAGCACAGTTTAAACTTTTGAAAAAGAGACAAATGTTTGTTTGCAGTGTTTGAATAACGTTCCTGTCTCTCTACAACCTCCTGTGTTTCTGCGCAAATCTGTGACCCAAGCATGACAATATAAAAATAACCATATAAACATTTGGTTTCTACTTCGCGGATATTCTTATTTCGCGGGTGGCTCTGGAACGCAACCCCCGCGATGGATGTATAAGCCGGACTTATGTATAAGCCGATATTCTATTTTTTCATTTTCACAACTTTTTTCCTTAGATAAGCCGTGGCTTATTGACAAGAACTTAGGGTACTAAAATTTTTACTTTCATCTGTAAGCAGGCAAAAAATATCAATTTACAGTAATCCCTCACTATATCGCGCTTCAACTTTCGCGGCTTCACTCTATCGCAGATTTTATATGTAAGCATATCTAAATATATATAATGCGGATTTTTCGCTGCTTCACAGGTTTCTGCGGACAATGGGTCTTTTTACCTCTGGTACATGCTTCCTCAGTTGGTCTGCCCAGTTGATTTCATACAAGGGACGCTATTGGCGGATGACTGAAAAGCTACCTAATCAGAGCACACAGTTAAAGTTCCTGTGTGCTGATTGGCTCAGCGACGGAGTGCTGCATTAACCAGGAAGTCTCATCTCACTCATTCAGCATTAACATGCTCCTGCTTCAGGGGCCGTGTCCAAGCGCCAACAGAAAATGCAAATGATTGCAGAAAAGGTGAAAATTTTGGATATGCTGAAGGAAGGGAACAGCTACACCGCTGCAGGACACCATTACGGTATCAATGAGTCCACGATTCTTTTTATTTAAAAAGGAGGAAAAGCATACAAGATCTACAGCCGCAGTGTCCTTTAACCAGGGCGCAAAACGAGTTGCAAGTGGACGTGATAAGGCAGCAGTCTGGATGGAATCTGCTTTAGGGATTTGGATTGAAGACTGATGGAAGAAGAATGACGGCGGTGCTACACAGACGCCTGAAGAGGCTCCTTTAGAAGAGCTGTAACGCTCTCCTTTGTTGTGCAGTAAAATTAAACTCATCGTTATCGGACAAGTCGTCGTGTCATTGTTGGTGAGTAACCATAATTAATTATCTATGTACAGTACTTATTACATGTACATAGTTTAGTGTCACTGTACACACATTTTACTGTATACAATTTTTCTTGCATTGTACGTATTTATTGCTGGTGGCCTGTCTGTCGTAATGGCTGTAACATATGTGATATCGGAGACGCTCGATATCTTTAAAATAATATTTTGGTTTTACTGTATATAAACTGTGTTTACATACATAATTTCAATGAATCTTACCTAATATCTAAGAGAATACAAAGGGTTTATGCTGTATAATTGTGCGGGAAATGTTTATAATAGTGTGGGAGAGTTTATAAGGGCTTAAAATATATAAAAAGAACCATATGAACATATGGTTTCTACTTCGCGGATTTTCACCTTTCGCGGGGGGTTCTGGAACGCAACCCCCGCGATGGAGGAGGGATTACTGTATAGTCCATTTCAACCCAAGTGAAGACAATAACCAGTGCTGAAAACTATTATCAATTCCAAAAAATAACCTACTGTAGACAAGGATAATCCTGTCTGTGCTGAGAAATGGTTTATAAAAAACAGTACTAGTGAAAAATACAGATATAAATATTGCAACAGTAGCAATTACTGAAAACAGACATGAGAATATATTAAAGAGTGAGACATAGGGAGCTTGAATTTGGAGATGAAGAAAATGAAAATTAAAAGAATAAAAGAGAAGAGAGAGGTAGATAGGGAACCTCACTTAACCTGAATTAATGTTGCAGCTGCTTGCCTACACCCATAATGCACAGTAACCTACTAAGTATTGTTGCTGCACTAGTTTACTGTGTAGCTAAGAATATCACTACCAAAATTCACAACTCATATTTTCATGAATAAAGCATTAGCATGGCAACAAGGAATACTGTAATTTTAAAAACAAACAACATATACTGAAAAGCAGCAGGACTGCAAACTGCCTACTGTTCAAATAATAAAATACAAATCACCCAAGATGTGTAAATCACAAAATACAGCCTAGTACAAGTTGTTTGTTAAATTTCAAAACTTAGTGTCGATATGATACAATCTATAAAATTACTAAGCTAAAGGAAAAAATTTAGAGATTCTTTCTTAGAAATCTATCTAGATAGATGAAGCAGCTCCAAGAAATGTTTGCACTTCAATCTCAACTCAATGCTTCATTTTTGAAAATGAATCAAAAGATTTGACAAGCAACACTAACTTTGATTATTTAAGCAATTTTGTAGAGTACTAACTAAGCACATCAAACCATAACAAATTTAAATGTTGATCAGGAAACCTTACCTTAGCTTCATAGAGCAATGGCCCATGAAAACACAGAACACGTTCACCTGTGGGAACAGTTAAAGAATACAAATTAAAACCATGTAAATAAAAGAAAAATAAAATCATTTGGGGAGAAAAAAAAACTTTTCAATTTCTTGAAATTCACTACATGCTTCTAGTGTGTACAGCATTAAATTTTAAAAATATTAATTTACATTAAGTGTGTATAATTAACTCTTAAATCTTACCATGTAAATGATTCAAAATACAAATTCCTCTAATATTGTTCTTCAACCCATTCAACTAAGTATGTGAATTTTGATCAAATTTTATAATCAACTTGTTTTCCTAACTAAATTATTAATCAGACACGAGATATTTTCTACTATTTGACTATGAACTAATAAAAGATAAAGTTCTCACAAAATGAGGTTAACTTAGGCATGTTATAGATTCCTTTAATGTCAAGTAAAAGTGAAAAGGCTACTCAGAAGAATTTTCTTTATTTTTATTTAGGAATAAGACACATACTGACATGCTCGGAAGGTAGCCTCCAGCACCACCTATTAAGTGTTAGGCTGCCAGTCAGAATCACAGCCACACTGTTGGCATAGATGTTCCAACTATGTTCAGGAATTAGTTCACCACAGTTAAGGTATATGTTAAAATGTATTTATTGTGACTTGCTGCATATTAAGTAGAGAGCGCAATCCATAATTAGTGATGTCCTTACTATCTGCATGAGAACTGTGGCTTGCTTTAAACAATCATACCTACCTTAACCTAGAAGACATTAAGGTACAATTGAATATGCAGCCTAAACATCTGTAGCAAAATGTGAAAATAAGGTGGTATAGTATACAATATATGATCGAGAGCCTCCTAGGACAGAAATGAGCCTCATCTGAATATTCAGCAGTGTAACTCATTCAGTCACTCTGAATGCAAACCAATATGAACTACTAGAGGAAACATTCGTTGTTTTCGCCCCTTAGCTTACAAAGGAGGGTTCTTCAGCCTCATCTTAAGCCGACATTATTCCCATGGTAAGTATACTTAAACATTTCTCGCATGAGAAAACAGGGTAGAAAAGTGAATTAAGGCAATGAACAGCACCTTCCTTACTGCTAGGAACAAACAGTTTAGCAACATGCATACGGAGCCATTGTACCTGGTTACAACTCTTCTAAATACAACATAAAAAGACACTTCTTTCTGTTTATGATTGAAACAAACACTACAAAAGGACTATCAAATTAGTTAGGAACCGAGGGTCAATAGTTCATATTAAATAGCATTTTTCCCCCCATTTGAACATGTATTATATAAAGTATATATATGTACTTAGTGCTTTTTTAATATTCATAGTATTTTTTTTTTTTATTACTCGTGGGTCTTCAGTTAAGCATGAAGTGCTTATGACTCATCACTTAGAAGACACAAGCAAAAACAAACAAATGCGACACTTTAAAAACACAGCCATTCAGAAAAACAGGATTCTCTATGTGCACAAACTATGTGCGAGACTTAGAACACTTTTGCCCTGCCTGTACTGCACATTACAATTCTAGACAAAATATTTTCACTGCAGCTTTACTTCTGTCTGCCCCTAGAGGTCAGAAAACGTAGTGTGACTGCTCATCTCTCTCTTGTATAATACTGTACTACACATACTTCACAAATGAAACAAAAAAAAAATGTATTGTTCTGCATACTAATAATAAAGTATTTATACCGGATAAAAATATTTTTCACCACAATAACGTCTGTAAAAATTACTTTATAATAATATAAAGAGAGATGGGCAGGCACCCCACGTGTTCTGACCACTAGGTCCAAAATAGTAGGATAGGAAATGGGAAAAGCTGTGTTTGGATTTCTTATGTGCATTACAGGCCGTGCAAAATGTCATCGAAAAGAATTTGGAGCTGGCGACATAATTTTGTACACACAGAATCCTGCTTTTTTTTTGGGTCAAGAGCTGCTTTATCAAGCGTCTCACTTGTGCAAGTTCTCCTTTTAAGCAACACAGTTGCAGTTACCTATAAGCAATAATCAGCAAAATGAAAAGAAATAAATGCTTGAAATATATCACTGTGTATAATGAGTCTATAGAATATACGAGTTTCACTTTTTGAATTGAATTACTGAAATAAACTTTGATGATATTCTGATATATTGAGATGCACCTATATACAGTGCATCTGGAAAGTATTCACAGCGCATCACTTTTTCCACATTTTGTTATGTTACAGCCTTATTCCAAAATGGATTAAATTCATTTTTTCCCCCTCAGAATTCTACACACAACACCCCATTAATGACAACGTGAAAAAAGTTTACTTGAGGTTTTTGCAAATTTATTAATAAAAAAAACTGAGAAATCACATGTACATAACAGCCTTTGCTCAATACTTTGTCGATGCACGTTTGGCAGCAATTACAGCCTCAAGTCTTTTTGAATATGATGCCACAAGCTTGGCACACCTATCCTTGGCCAGTTTCGCCCATTCCTCTTTGCAGCACCTCTCAAGCTCCATCAGGTTGGATGGGAAGCGTCGGTGCACAGCCATTTTAAGATCTCTCCAGAGATGTTCAATCGGATTCAAGTCTAGGCGCTGGCTGGGCCACTCAAGGACATTCATAGAGTTGTCCTGAAGCCACTCCTTTGATATCTTGGCTGTGTGCTTAGGGTCGTTGTCCTGCTGAAAGATGAACCATCGCCCCAGTCTGAGGTCAAGAGCGCTCTGGAGCAGGTTTTCATCCAGGATGTCTCTGTACATTGCTGCAGTCATCTTTCCCTTTATCCTGACTAGTCTCCCAGTTCCTGCCGCTGAAAAACATCCCCACAGCATGATGCTGCCACCACCATGCTTCACTGTAGGGATGGTATTGGCCTAAACGTAACGCCTGGCATTCACACCAAAGAGTTCAATCTGTCTCATCAGACCAGAGAATTTTCTTTCTCATGGTCTGAGAGTCCTTCAGGTGCCTTTTGGCAAACTCCAGGCAGGCTGCCATGTGCTCCATTTTACTAAGGAGTGGCTTCCGTCTGGCCACTCTACCATACAGTCCTGATTGGTGGATTGCTGCAGAGATGGTTGTCCTTCTGGAAGGTTCTCCTCTCTCCACAGAGAACCTCTGGAGCTCTGACAGAGTGACCATCGGGTTCTTGGTCACCTCCCTGACTAAGGCCCTTCTCCCCCGATCGCTCAGTTTAGATGGCCGGCCAGCTCTAGGAAGAGTCCTGGTGGTTTTGAACTTCTTCCACTTACGGATGATGGAGGCCACTGTGCTCATTGGGACCTTCAAAGCAGCAGAAATTTTTCTTTAACCTTCCCCAGATTTGTGCCTCCAGACAATCCTGTCTCGGAGGTCTATAGACAATTTTGACTTCATGCTTGGTTTGTGCTCTGACATGAACTGTCAACTGTGGGATCTTATATAGACAGGTCTGTGCCTTTCCAAATCATGTCCAATCAACTGAATTTACCACAGGTGGACTCCAATTAAGCTGCAGAAACATCTCAAGGATGATCAGGGGAAACAGGGTGCACCTGAGCTCAATTTTGAGCTTCATGGCAAAGGCTGTGAATACTTATGTACATGTGCTTTCTCAATTTTCTTATTTTTAATAAATTTGCAAAAATCTCAAGTAAACTTTTTTCACATTGTCATTATGGGGTGTTGTGTGTAGAATTCTGAGGAAAAAAATGAATTTAATCCATTTTGGAATAAGGCTGTAACATAACAAAATGTAGAAAAAGTGATGCGCTGTGAATACTTTCCGGATGCACTGTATCTATAAATACAGCATCTGTCCGTATGTTCTCTTACAATTCTAAACTCTTTGGCCAATCTGGACCAAATTTTGCAGTTATTCACTATATGAACCACACAAAAAAGACAGACTAATTTGGAACATAAAATGTTAAGCTGGGAAACCCCGGGTCAACATTACTCACCCGGGCAATGCCCAGTTCTGCTTCCATCTACTGAAACATAAAAAGGATTATCAAGCGCTTTTGCAGGAGGGTGTTGGGTGAGGCTTGATTGAGAGTGGAAGTGCAGCACAACACAAAGAAGAATCAAAGAGTCGCTGTTTAATTTATGCTTAGTCAGACACAACAGTGTTCATGGTTATAATGCAGCAAACAGTTACTGCAATTCTAGAATAAAATCTGACCCAAAAAGAATAAATTCTCAACTCACGAGAGCAGAGGCATTGACAGAAGCTCAGTGTGGATGACAGATGGGGCAGCTAGCAATAAAAACAGGGTCATCATTTAAAAACTACAAAAACCTCTCCTTTCTTTCTTTAACCCATTCTACAAATACCCCAGAAAACGCCAGGTACTTCAGCTAGTAGTAAGTAAAGTTGAGCAGATAAACATATCAGCTAGTCAATTAAATAACTTTCTTTTGCGATTTTAACTTTAACTAATTCCTTAGTTATTATGCATGTAGATTTTTATTTATGTTTTAGTTAAACACACAGACTTGACGAACAAATACTGTATCAGTAGAGCAATTATAAATGAACAAACCTGAATATAAATTTACTAAACAATCTAAGTCAGTTTCCTGAATGTATGCATTACTGGCATGAAAAATATTCTTCAGCCTTTTTTAGCCTTCAATTTAAAAGTTTGTTTAATCTGTGCTTTATAGGAAAGTCAACTAAAGAGCACCACAAGCCCTGTATCCTCAACTCCTGCTGCACACTTGTGCAAGTCCAGTGAATAGCCGACCATCACATTCCACAGCTGCACATTCTGGTCAATAGTAATGCCAGCAGGAAAGGGACATCCTATGCATGACTTTAGCAGAACGTAAACAATGAAAAATAAAATCAATTCTTGGGCAAAATATTTTGGATATTTATAAAATAGTGATTTTATACTTTTATACTTGCAACAAGAAAGAGTGCTTACTAAAATTAAAAATTAAAAATATGAATTTGCAGAAATTACTAATTTTATGCAGGGTACGCATACTCTTGTGCCAAATTTCTAACTATGCTTCAAAGCATACTTATTATGCTCCAGTTTTGTATAAGTTGTTGTGTTTCTTCCCGTAGAGTAGCACAGCAACTTCAACACACTACTTCTTGGTTGTCATCTTAAATAAAGTAAACAAACAGCTCATTTAAAGCTTTGTTAATTGTTAAAGAGAGAAAACTATTGGTATCAACAGATACTTAATATTTCAAACTCAGAAACAAAAACATGATATTGTGCCACCTCTAGTATGAACAAAACATTCCACCGGAGCCTGATTCACAAGGGTTTCTTAAACTCCACAGTGCAGACTGTATCACATTTGTATGCAGCCCAAATATTTAAGACTCATACTGTTCCTTAAAGATATTAGTTATTTCTTTTAGCTCCCCAATTTTAGTTCCAAGTACACTAATAATATTTACTAAAACACAGCATTCTATCTCTGTACACAATCTGTGTGATTTTCTTTTTCTTGCTAGGGGTACCAATATGGTAGATTACTATAGTACAGTGATTCCTAAACTCGGCCCTCAGAACTCCTGGGGCTGCAGGTTTTTCTTCCAACCAACTTCAGTTTTTAGCTGAAATCCTAGCCTAACTGAGTGAGCTGTTATTTCCCAGTTTTTATATTTTGGAGTCAATGAAAAAATTACAAAGGTAAGTGTGTTAATACATTTAATATAAATTAAGCAGTCACCTGCTGATAATGTTTTTTGTTTTTACTTTTTATTTATGCTTACCCTGATTTCAATTCTGCCTTACCATTATTGCCTAATTAAGTGGGTCTGATGCTGAAGCAGTTGCAGCCTTTCATCATTTAATGTTGTTCACCTGGGTGTCTGCTTTGCCTGTTTTTAATTGTCACTAACAGGATACAATGAAGGGAGCAGACTACACAAAAAAAAGAAAAATAATAGGAAATCAACAAAAAAATTTAAGCATTTAAAAGGTATAGCAAAAAGCAAATATTTCTAAATGTCTCATAATGTAAAAATCATACTGCTGTGCTTTCTGAATGTAGAATAAGGAGAGAGAGAGAAAAAAAAAAAGAGACCAGCTAACTAAATTAGATCAATTATTATCACTTATTGGGAATCTGGTTGGAACAAAACCCTACTGCCACAGGGGGTCACCAGGATTGAGTTTGGAAACACAGCTGTAGTCCAACCTCACAAGCATCATGCCTATTTTAAGTGTGGGAACACAATGTTGACGTGTTGCTTATAGATTTCAGCACAATATTACAGTCTACAGCATACTTCCGCCTGAACTGCCCCCAAACTAGTGTTGGATTGGTATTACAATTTTGACTTCAATAGTGATACAAGCTCTTGGACCTCAGTATCAGTACAAAACTGTTTTGATGTAACAGACCACTCCTAAAACACCATCTTACTGTACCCTCCCTTGTGTGCTGCACTGCATTCCACTTTACTCTCAATAGCTCTGAAGTTCTGACTACATCAAAGAGAGTAGTTTAATTTTGTGAAGTCAATGAAACAGACGTTTTTCCACAACAGCAATAACGGCCGCTAGGGGATCATGAGGAAAGCTGACATTTACTTCAGGTACAGAAAATTCTAAAATACTAATATCATACCATTTTAAAATTTGGTTTTTTTTTTTTAGTACAACGTGCAACCCTACACGAAATGGAGTTATGTTTAGCAAGCTTAATTTTCACTGTTCCCAGACTTAAAATGAACTGAAATGTAGCTTCAATGCTGCTCTCGTGTGTATGTAAACAAACAGTACCCCAAGACATTATGTTTGGTAGGTTAGTGACTGACTTGGCTAAGTATATATGCATGGATGCTATGAGATATTGAGGTCTCATTCAATAAGGTTTCCTGCCTTATACCAGATGCTGCTGGCTCCAGCTTTCCATGACCCAAAATTAATGAAGTTTGAAAAAATTGCTATGCAACATCTCTCACTGTAAGCATGTCTCAGGCATTATTTCACAATAAAAACATAATCATAAAATCAGTAATACTATTTGATTAATGTTCATTTTTTTATGCCAAACAACGGTTAATCATTGACATTCCAGGTCCCTATATCTACTTATCTTTTATTAACCCCATGTAATCCAAGTTTGGGTTACAGTGTTAAATTTAAATACATTTTCGATACCATGCCCTTCATATTTTGAACACTCAGATCCGTTAATGGATTCATTTATTATAATCCCAAAGATTTAAACTAGCATTTATTGAAGGCCATCTAAAGGAATCTTGGAAGAAGCCAATTTTCAATTATCTAAAAATAAAATACACAAAAGCAAAATACTAAGGTTAAGTTGCGATTTCTCAAACAGCAACTTAAATCTGAATCATTCAGTGAATTTGTATAGTGGATTTCAAGAAAAACTGCACTGCTTTTTTAAAAATGATTCAATCATGCTGGAAAAAGCTTTGCTGAATTTCACAGAGTGACTGCTGGGAATGCATTAAAATCTACTACACTGCCACCTTGCTATTATTTAAGTATATACAAAGGCAGCTTGATTGGACAAGAGGTACCAACATTTACCATTAATAACAATATACGTACAGTTTTAGGTGAACCTATTACGCGTTAAAACATTTAAAAAAAGAAAAGCAAGTAAGGAAGCTGATCTCTGGAGTTTTGACTTCCACAAGCCTATGCGCCCCATTAGGTGCAGCAGTTAGATGTAACGAATGGAAAGGACTTCTGCAAACCACAAGGTCTACATGTGCCAAGCAGGGCGCGAAAAAGGCAAGTAAAATCATCTGTCTAAACCAGTATGTAACACACAATGCACATGAAAGATGGCAGCCGTACAGGAAGAGTTAACGGGTGTGCATGCTCATAACAATCAGTCAAACGAGCCTCTTCAGCTAAACCACCCACTCGTTAGACTTTCGAACATTACCATCCAACGGGATTGTGACCACAGGGGGAAAAAAAATCCCGACGTTCTCCATGTACTGACTGAAAACACCGCACGCCCTCTCTCGCTCGCTTGGATCCCAGGAGCCGCGGTTTCCATTTACTTTCACAACGACTTCTTACCTTCTTGAAATTTAGGTTTAGGGTCCTGTTTTGGCGCCATTCACAGATTAAACTGTTTAAATAGCCGAAAAAGTTCAGTTTTTCAGCATCGCCGGCTCCAAATTCAGCGCGAGACAATGAAGGCGCCGCCGCTGCGTCACTGAAGGACGCACGAGCCCCGCGCGCGCCGCGTCACCCCGCTTTCAGCCTCCTATTCTGCGACTCCGCCCTCAGTGTCCACTAGCCGTAATGCAGAACTTGATTAAAAGCAGCACGAGTAAGGGCTGAGGGGTCCTATTTCACCCCTTCAGTCGATCATCTGCAGTCCTCGTTAGATCATCGACACAAGCTTACACAGGAAGCTACAGAGTGTCGTCAATCCAAAGAAAACACGTCCGAGCAAAATCGCGCGTTAATTGAACCTCATCTACCATCATGCATCACGGTTTAGGTGCTCAACCGTGATCTTTCCTGCTGCTCAAAAAAGGCGGAACCATTGTGAATTTGGAACTAAGCTCATATACGTAGATTGAATAAACTATTTGCTTATCTACTCGTTATTTTTAATTTATGCATCACTTGTAGGAGTCTTGCATTCATATGTAAGAAAGTAATTTATTTTAGTATTTATATTATGTAATCAATATAAATTGCAAACAGCACTGGTGGCTCGCCTGCAGGCGTCCCAGTCAGTTGTTAAGGATATGTAACAGCTATACTTACCTAGCAGAGTTGTGCAGCGCATAATCATTACATGTCTTACAAAGGGAGGTGCGATTCCTTCGAAAATATTTATCACACTTCAAGCGTAGTTTGGGAAAGAATGTTTGTCTCAGGAAACGGCGTGCAGTTGGGTCAAATCGTTCAAAGAGCAACGAGATCCCGTTAAAAATGAAATTCGCGCACCGAGACTTAATTGTTATGTCACTTCCAATGTTTGTAAAGTTGAAGTACTTGACCTAAACGATCGCTTGATATAACCGTCTGTGCAGGGTTAGAACGTTGAGTGAACTGTGCAAAAAGACTTGAAAATTCAGCCAAGTGAGCGCAAGGTGGGTCCCACGACTTGTAACCACAAGAAAACACATTGAGTACCTGTGACGAGAGTATTACTTCACTTCTGAGTCAGACAAGAGCGATCTAGTGGGATCAGACTGATTCTTCCATCTTCAGGAAAAGAAAAAGTTTTTTTTTTCTATCTCTTTCACCACGAAAGAGATCACGTTGTGTTCCCTGGAATTTAATGGGTGTAATTTACCCAGATATCCTTCCTTTCCTGTTAACAAATCATCAGTGCGACTTAACCTTTCTTAAAAGTAGAAGTCTGTAATTAGCTAAAAAAGGGAGACAACCGTCGGAATTAGTTTGTTTTATCCACCATATCATCCTCACACCATATTTTAGGTATTAAAAATGAAGTAGGGAATGCTGTTTAACCCACCCTGAAGTCCTGATTTGGCTCATTCAGATTTGATTGGACCATTGAACGAATACTGACTGAGCTTTGGCGACTCCCGGTGAAGTCATCTGCGCTTAAAGTCAAGTTGTGTGTATTTGCTATACCCAAAATATAATTTCGCAGGTTTGTTTTAACTTGTAATTTTTTTCTTTTTTGATATTCTCAACCACGTTTTGTAAGCTAGCACATAAACAAACAAACACATAAATAAATAGGTTAATTCCATTAAACTTAACGAATGGCAATACATAACTGACTGCGGTGGGTTGGCACCCTGCCCGGGATTGGTTCCTGCCTTGTGCCCTGTGTTGGCTGGGATTGGCTCCAGCAGACCCCCGTGACCCTGTGTTCGGATTCAGCGGGTTGGAAAATGGATGGATGGAATACATAACTGAATTTCGAAAGCATTTAAAAGCCTTTATACTGTAGTACTGCATGATGCTTGCCAGCGCTGACACAATGGATTCATGTTAATTTTATGCTCTTTTACATAGCTTGCCATCCTTAAAAGAACCACTAGCTTTAGCAACCCTGAGTTGGAATTCATACAGGTGTTTGGCAGGCTTGTCTTCTTTATTGGCTCCCCTGCAGCTGGCTCTGAAGCTGTTCATGCTCATCATTGGTGGCTCGTCCCCAGGCTGATTCATATTGTCAGTGTGATAACAATATGTTTTGTACACAAATTTTAAATTTGGAGGACTCTTTCATAGAATTTTTACAGAATATGTAGTAGAGTCAACTGTCAGGTGGAAGATCAAGTCATTGAGTGTAATTAGTCCAATTTTAAAGAACCTCTACTGTAACATTTTCTCTTAAATTTCAAATGCCTTTCCAATAGCTTTATATGCCTGTGACAGATTGGCTCACTTTAGGGAACTGTTTCTGATAATTGTCTCATAATGCCCAAAATGTCTAGTACTATATAAAAGAGAAGGTCCTTGGCCATAAGTACTAGACTTTTGAACACAATTCATAATGTGTTTAAATGGCTTGATATCTTTGTGACAGACAGGCTAACTTAGAGGAACGCTTACTCAGATTGTGCCCATAATGTACCAAAATGTCCAAAAGCACAAGGAAGAGCAAGTGCTTAGGTATCACCAGGGCTGTGGAGTCGGAGTCGAGGAGTCGGAGACAATTTTGGGTACCTGGAGTCGGAGTCAGAGTTGGCAAAAATGTACAGACTCTGACTCCTAATAAATTTAAATTGCAATGAAAAAAAATACAGCAAGTTCAAATATCCCATTTCAAAACAATAGCCATAATTAAGTACTTGTCTGATGTAAGAATAAAGCCCAGTGCATAGTTGTGTTACTACTAGTATGAAGTTCAGCCAAGCTATTATACAACCAGACATTCACATATTGTAATCTGGATTATGATACATTACAAAAAGTGTTTTTATTTTATTTCAGATATAATATGTTTAAGAAGTTTATTTGAGTGTAAACAAGTGTAATGATGTAGGTGTAGGTGTGTGCTATGGCCTGATGTGTGTTCAGGGGTTCTGTCTGCACTCTCCACATATGCTCCCACCCAGGGCTGAACTTTAGCATAAGTTTGCACACCACCTGTTCTAGAAGATTTTGAAATTAAAAAGGAACAGATTCTATGTATTGTGACAAGTAATGCTTCTAATATGTTATGCACAATTGAGAAAATAAATAAAGTAGATGAAGAAAGTGACAAACAGATATTAGAGGAAGACAAGTTCTGCAAGTAGTGGAGAAAGTGAAACCGAAGAGAATAGTGACATTTTGGATAACATTGCTGAAGAAGCATCTAAGCTTACTACTATTCAACACATGCATTGTGCTGTTCATACTCTGCATCTTGCAATAAGAGATGGATTGAAAGATCGTCATGCAGTTACTCTAATTGGCAAATTGATGCAAGTAACTGTTGCAGCCAGGGCTCCTAAAACAGATGCCATTTTGAAAAGACATGCAGGAAAAGGAGCCAGTTTGGATCAAACAACATGCTGGGGAAGCACTTATTTGATGGTAAAGTGTTTGCTTGAACTAAAAGACTTTCCTGAAGAACTGGACAATGAAAATGTTTTATTAACTGAAAGCCAGTGAGCACAAGTTAAAGAACTGGAAAGTCTACTTTCTTACCCCTTTACTGTCACCAAGAGGTTGCAATATGAAGATTTAATACCTCGTAAATTTTTCTTGGAATAGAAGAGCTTGATATATTGCCTGAACAATAGTGGAGGGTTAATAGCTGATGGCATCGTATCTTCAATGAAGAAAAGAGAGAGTCTCTTACTGGATAATCAAATCTTGTTAGCTGCTATTTATGTTGATCCAATGAGCCAAATTTTGCTGAGCAGTGACCAGATTGCTAATGGAAAAAGGCACTCTATGATGTAGCAGTTCGCATGAATGGATTACTACTACCTGAAACACCACCACTGGATTAAGCTATAAGCACTGGTAACTCTGGATCATCCTATTCAAATGAAGAGTTAGACTTTGATTCCTACTTGGACAAAATGGAAGTTTCAAAACCAAACCGACATCACCTATGCGTGAAAAGTAAACGACCAGTAAATGTCCAAATAAAGAGATTCCAGCAGGTGCTTTTTAAAGAATTAAAAGTAGTTGAAAAGTATGATCACTCATCGAAACTGACTGTAGAAGAAGCCATCCTTGTTGATCCAGAGATTATTAGTGATGTGGCCAGAACTGTAACAGCAATGCCACCCACCCAAGTCAGTGTTGAAAGACTATTTTCAGCTCTAACAATAATCAAGTCAGATTTAAGAGCTTCTATGAAAGAAGATCTGGTAGAAGCAATTCTGTTTCTTAGAACATTGCATTGAGTTAATTTTGGATTGCATTTAACAGCTAGTCTACTCTACAACTGTATTCCAAGTTTAATATATACACTGTTTTCTGTTCATGTAGTTAAGCTTTGTTTTTTGTTTTAAAACTACCGAAGAATGTGGTTTATATTTTTTGAACTAGTAAAGTTCCTGTTACTGATTTTTATGCATGCTACTACTTTAGAACCACTTGATAAAAACAATAAATAAAACCTTATTGTTTTGATTTTTTGTTTAACTGACCAATATGGTAGAGAGTCATCTTCCTAGTCAGTAGTTATGTGGTTAAATGACATATTTGTTGGCTTCCTTCAATCAACATGGAAAATACATTAGCACATTAAATACAGAGGAGTCGGAGTCAGAAGTACCAGAAACTAAGGAGACAGAGTCGGAGTCAAAGAATTTATCTACCGACTCCACAGCCCTGGGTATTACTAGGGCATATTTAAGACAATGTAATAGTACTGTTTTATTTTAAGTGCAAAACTGAACACCTAATGCATTTCACTGGCTTTATACCCCTATGACAGATAGGAGACTTTTAAGACATAGTTCTCAGAACTTTCCCATAAAGTCCAACAATGTCTTTAGAAGAGAAAGTTCTTGGCTATGCTTACTAGAAGCTTCAAGAACTTTTGCTCAACCATTACTAAATAATTGACCAGTTTAAGTATCTTAATAACTATTGTACATTTACAAATGGTTACTTTCTCATGTTTCCATACTGCATGACTGCACATGGTTGTTATCCAAGTGCTTGGATAAATTAAAAATCCAAAGCTAATCAACTATAATGGTTCCATATGCATTTAGTTAATATTTTACTAACATTCTCCTGTTCTATGAAAAATACCTCTGCTGTTTGACAAAGTAACCTGTATATCTGGATATTGTTATAAATGTCAATTACCAATTTAAACAATGCCACTATTAGAGAGGCTCTTTTGTGAAGCAGGCATGATAAGTCAACATACATTTTTTTAATCATTACTGTGGGTGTTTTTTTTAAATTTCAAAGCTGTAAATCAGGATAATTTGAAAAAGTTTGCAACATTTTACATTGAGATTATTGGCTCATTAGCAAAAAGGTTGATTTGGTTCCTAGTTACCTGGCCAGTTTGAGTCTGTTTTACCTTACAGTTGTCTTTGAAATGGAGGAACCTTGGGAGCAATGTGTTCAGTTAACACTGATGGTAATCATTGAGTTACTGCTAGAAATGTGTTCAGTGGAGAAAATGAAGTCTATGTGCATGAGTGCTAAATGTGCCAACTGCAAAGCAGACCTTCTCATAAATGAGAAGACCACTAAGCTCATACTTTGTTGTGGTTCAGCCAGAAATTAACAAATAAACCACTGAGTTTATCTAAAGGTAACAAAACACATTTACTTTGATTATTTGCTTATATTTAACACAATCTGCTTAAGCACACTATCAGCTTGGTTTCACTTTATTTGGAAACAGTACAATAAAAGTTGCTAAAAATAGCAACTTTGTTCAAATCCCTAGAATTGCAGCTGTACATGTTTGAGAAATAATGAGCCAAAGTGAAACTTTCTGTCAAAATCATGTGAGATAACTTTAGCAGATTATAAATTTAGTCTGGCCTTACTGGAATATGGTACAATTAAAAAAATCTCAAATGTATAACTAAGACTATTATATTCCTCTTCCTTCCTCATATAGGATATGGTATAATGAAAAAATATGAAAAATATTACCCCAAATTTTTCAAATACGTTACAGGCAAATAAAGCCATTTAAATACATTAGGAATTCATTTAGTAGTAAGTGAAAATGATAAAGTAAAGGTTTCTCAAGCTTACACTGGTAATACCCAAATAATTGCTCTTACTTATGATATCAGATGCTTTTGAAAATTATGAGCAATTCCGAGAAAGACCTTTTGTATGTTTCTGTATTTCTCATATGTATAAACAGCCACAGAAATGCATTAGGAATTTCTGTTTAAGAAAAAATTGTACAGTAAAAGTTATTCAAAATTGCAGTTGTTTCAGGCTATTACTTGGTATTCCATATGGTATTCAATTTTGTTATGCATTACAGGAAAATTCTGAGAAGTAGCTTCACAAAGTTAACCTGTACTATATGTATGAAGCATATAAAATCTAGTTAAACACATTGGAATTAAGCTGTTTATTGCCATACCTTATTTTTAATTAAGTGAACATATTCATTTATTTAATGTTTTGTATATTTGCTGGTTCAGGAGAAGCGACTAGGAGCAAAAAACATGTGGACATGAAAGTAAGCCTGTATATAGCATATACCGTCAAGTAAATTTTAAGTGGGGATAATCACGGTGGCCATTGGCCTGCTCTTGTGATTTATAATGGAGCTAATGGGTACTGGGGTCCCATTGTGAAGAAAAGCCTTAAAACTTACCAAATATGTAAATTTATCCAGCCAAAAATGTTTGTATAAATTTTAGAAAACAGCATATCCCTGTTGTTTTAGGATGGAAAGAAAAGCTAACTATTGTTGTGAGAGTCATCCCTTTTAAATGAAGACTGGCTGTGCACTTTACTTCACCACTCATCTTCCTCCATGGCAACTTTCAGGATCAGGGGCAGAGATTCACCTCGTTAAGTCATCGTCAAGTGCCAGCATTGACATTGAATGTTGATGCCCAAGTGTGAATTTCTGTCTCTTTGCTGTAGGAAATTAGACAATAATAACTGAAAAAAGTCACACTTAATGATTGCTTGTATTCTTTCACTATACAGAGGCTTATTTTGTTATTTCACAAAGATATTACCTACTCTCACTTGATTTAAAATGCATGTGTGTGGTTCTATGAGAAGGAATTTTGAGCAATTAAGTAACAATAACTGAATAGATGTTTTAAGCATACATCAATCCAGCTATCTGTCTTCCTAACCTGCTTATCCAGGTCAGGGTCACAGGCAACTGGAGCCTATACCAGCAAGCAATGAGTGCAAGGCAGTAACACAATCTGGATAATAATATTTTTCGATTAATAATAATAAAACATAATTATAACAATCGTCCACAATATCATTGATCCATTAATCTATTCATATGTTTTTCTTCACTATAGACACAATAATCGTAACATTACTAATCCATGTTCCTAACCTGCTTATCCAAGGCAGGGCCATGGATCAGCTGGAGCCTGTCCTAGGAGTCATTGGACACAAGCCTGGAACAATTCCTGGATGGGGCACCAGTTTCTCTCAGGGTGAAGACACACACACACACGCACACACACACACACACACACACACACACACACACACACACTAGGGCAAGTTTAGCAAAACCAATTCACATATGTTTAATCAGGTTAAAGTTTAGTAAGCTTAGTGTAGCTGTTTTAACATAAGCAGTGTGGTAGCGCTGAGCTGTCATTCCTGCCTCAGTGTCAGGCTTCAATGCAGTGTAAACGGTTCAATTCAGATGTATTCTTATTTGTACAATGAAATTCTTACATGCTTTATTAAACACACTGCCACTCAGCATGCATTTTGCTCCATAGGTTTTGTAAAATAACAACAGAGAATGTAATTGGTGAAAAGTAGATGCTGTTTGGGAAAAAGTAATCATATGATGCGAGCACATATAGAGTCTGTTTTTTATTACAAGCCATGGCAGAAGAGTAACTACTAAAGAAACAGAAATGCAAAAGCAACTGTAGTATAATAGGCAGAATGTCACTTGGTGAAGTAAAGGGTGAGGGGTGGGGGGTTGCCATAACTCCACCCACGATGGCTGCTGTAAGCAAACAAGCAAACAAAACACATATTCTTACTTCAAGAAAACAGTACCAAGAATCTGTGATAAAATTTATTGTTTACTTTTATTGTCACAAGCATGCCTCAAAAATGCTGAATGCACTATTTTTCAAATGAAACCTTTGCTGCTTCAAAGTGAATGTTGTGGCAGACGGCTGGGACACATGCCCGGCCAGGACATCCCTTTCACTCTGGATCCGGGGGAGCAGCCATGGGATGCACACTACGTCCCCTGGAACACTTGGTGGTAACACCCCTGGGTTGCATCAGGGCCGCAATTGTGTTACAACGGAGCTCATCCCTGTTGGGCTCTGTGGCCACCACCAGGAGGAACTGCACGGCTTCCTGAGCCCATGTGGGCTGTAACGCAGCCACACCCGGAAGTGCAGTCTAGTTAGGCCAATTACCACCTAGAGCACTTCCGGGTGGGCTATAAAAGGAGCCTGCAGCCACTACTCAGCGCAGCAGAGTTGGGAGGAGGAGAACGAAGCTGCCTGGGAGAAGTGGAGAAAGAAGTGTGGTTTTTGGGTGTTTTCTTTTGTGTGTGTTTTGGGGACTGTGTACGGCCAGTGGGACGCAGGGAAGATGTGCCCCACGGCTGAAGAACACAAACAATAAATCGTTTTGTTTATTTTTACCTGTGCCTCTGTTATCAGTTTGTGTCGGGTCGATGCCTATATAGCGCCTTTTGCCACAATGTATTCTGTAATTTTTAAGGCTTTTCTTTACAGCCAGAGCCTGGTATCTATTAGTGCCGTTATAAAATGCAACAATGGGTCTAGATTTTTTTTTTTAATTATAAAATATGCATCAATTTAAAACACAGTTTCATGTGGAAAACTTAATATATACCATGATTATGATGAAATAACTTCAACTTGAAAAATACAAAAATTATCCTTTACTGTAGAGGTTCTGAAACTTTTTCAGACCAGGGACCCCTTCTGAGGGGAAAGTCTAACAAATCATTTATTATTACAAAATGCATTATACTAAAAATAGTAAGTTACTTTTATCTAGTGCCTTTAACAATCCCGAGGTTGCTTTACAAACAAAACTGACTAAGCAGTGGAGGAAAAAGAAAAAGAATGGGAGTGATGTGAGCAGAACGTTTCATATAGGTGAGAACTCTAGTTGCAGAGTTCATAATATACTGTAGCATTTCTAAAGGCCAATGAAGAGAGAATTACACCAATCACTATGAGACCTAAGGAAAGAATGGACCAAAGTTTGTGCATCATTACTAGTGAGAAACGGGGCAAAGAGGAACAAAGTTATGGAGGTAAAAAAAAAGAAAGCAGTCTCAGTGAGGAACATGATATGCAGCTCAAAATAATTGGGCCAAATAATACACCCAAGGTTTCTGCCAAATGGAGCAGACTTAACAAGCGCACCATTAGTATTAACAGAAAAAGGTGCAGAACTCTTGAAATTAAAATACTTTTTCTGATTGTTTAAATTTAGAACTGCACTACAGCACATTTTTGCATGTACGTTCAATGATCACGTTACCTGGTAATGTAGGGAGATGGTAGTGCTTGTCTGTGACTGCATAGTTTCTCCATTCTGGGAGCGATGGATGGTAGGCAGACTCTGAAATCATCCTGCACATGCAAATGGACCCTGTACTTTGTCCTGATAGCAGTCAGTGTTGAGAATGAGGACTCACAAAGCCAAACTTTATATCATTATTGTCATAGTCTCCTTTTCTAGCAGAAGTTTGCTTATTTTTACTTGACAATGTAGATGCTTGACCCAGGAATCAATCCATTGCTTAAAAGGTTTTAATTTTCTCCAATGTAGCCATATAGCTTCAGTGTAGTTGAGCATGTATTTGGGGATGTCAACAGAATGCATTTATTTGGGAAGAACATACAGACTGGACACAAACAATGACCCGGCACAAGATTCACACCCAGAACAGTAGATACATGAAAGCAGTGCTACCATGACTTCCTAAATAAGAACTACTCACCTACAATATACAGTATTCTGTTTCCTAGTAATCAACATTTCCATTGCTAATACTAAATGACTCTGTTTTTCACTACACTAAACACCTTCGGGTGGTTTGATGCTATTTTACTTTGTGATAGACTTGCTGGACACAGTTGCAATGGCTGACACAAATCAGGTCTCACTGTGGAGGCTACACAATGTATTCATTCTAAATAGGTTTCAGTTCATGAGAACTACCTCTGTCTGCCTTCTCTGAGGTCAAAAGATGCCCTCTTGGCTTTGCTTTTCTGCCTTTATATGTGAGATTGGGCCCAGCATAGCCCTTGGGGATAAGACTATGCCTCCTCTCCTGGTGACTGTTTGGAGCTGCAGAGAAAACAGGAGATACTGTTAGCAACTGTGTCCCCTTCCACCTCAGGGTGGTATTTTGTCAACTTTCCAGTGCGTGTCTGGGCGATTCCAATGGACATATGTATGACTGCTTCCTTATTTACATGAGAACTCCACCAAAGACTTTGTCTGTGAATAGGCAACTGAAATGGAACATGTCCTTAACCCATTAAAAATAGTCCTAAGAATCTGTGATTAAATGTATTTCTTTTGTTGTCATAAAAATACTTCAAAAAGGTGAAAAGCATGCTTTCTGAAACCTCTGCTGTTTAAAGTGGAATGTATTCAGTTAGTTTTAAGGCTTCTTTTCTTTGCACCAATGCCCCGTACCTTACAGCCCATTTTGAACCACAAGGTATTTTCTTTTTAATTTACAAAAAATGCTTAAATTAACAATGCAGATTAAAAAATAAAAATGTTATTTTTTACACACAAAAACACACACACACACACATACACTACCAGTCAAAAGTTTTAGAACAGCTCTGTTTTTCCAGTTTTTCTTCAAATTTAATCAGTTGAAATGCTATGAATAACCAAACATGGTGAAAAGGTAAGCAGCAAACTACCAGAGGTTTCAACTTGATATTTTAGGTTAAACAAATTTCAGAATATTACAAATGGGCCTTTTTCAGGGAACCACTAATGGGTTAGAACCTACAGATGTTCTGCAGCAATTCAAGTAATTTAAGCCTTACAAGTTGAAGCAAACAATTTGCACTGGTGTCCCAGCTTCTGTTGATTACTTATAAACCTCTGTCTTTTTTTCCTAAAGGGTCTGTTTAACATCATACCCTAGGTTTGTTGTACCTGGACTGTACTATCATAAGATATCTTAATTTTAATTCTTACTACACCACTGCTAGGGGTTTGTTTTGTTTTGGATGTGCCCTGTCTCTTGACCTGTAAGAGGACTGGGACTCTGTGAAGTGTGCTCTAACCTTACCTGGGGATACAATTTTGGGGAGGGCTTTGGAAAGACAACAAGTTCCTTCTTATTTATCTTTTTCACCTGTACTACAGTAAGTGCCAACATAATAATAAGATCCTTAGCCGTAACACCTAGCAGTAATATAGAATCAAGGTTAAAGCTATTTTATAAATACTGTAGGTCCGGGTTGGATACAGTTTTCTTAAGTTTGCCTTGATTGTATATAATGTTATCTTCTTTATTGTGTAAGTTTGACTTGATCATATGGAATGTTATTTTCTTCAAACAAAATTAAAAAAAAAAATAAAACAAAAACCTCTGTCTTAAAGCAGAGTTGGAACAAACTGAGTTACAACACCCTCTGAAATACAGTACAACTTGGACAATATTACACTGTGGAAAGTTGTCAGTTCCAGTGATAATGACAAGAAAATGGTAAGTAAAAAATGAAATGAGACAGAGCATTATTACCCTTAGAGGTGCATGGCTTTCATTTAGAGAAACTGCTAAAAAATCAAAGTGTCAGTGAGTCCAGTGGTGTCCTGCACAATCCAATGGCAATTGGAAACTGGAAGAAACTTGGATAGGAAAAGATCAGGCAAACCCAAAGTCACAACCCAATCAGAAGACAAGTTTCTGAGGGTCAGCAACTTGCATGATAGGCGCCTCACATCTTCAAGCACAGCTCAACAGTGCAGGTCGAAAAAGCAAATGTCAGTGTCTGCTGTGAAGAGGTGACTTTGTGGTGCAGGTTTGACAGAACAAGTGTCAGTAAGAAAGCCAAAGGAAAAAGTAGGGCCTTAAAAGACCGGCTGTGGTATTCCTGCAGACAGGAAGAAAGTCTTATGATCTGATGAATCAAAATTTGAAATCTTTGGTTCTTCACACAGGGTGTTTGTTTGCCATCGAGTTGGTGAAAGGATGGTTCCTCAGTGTGTGACACCAACTGTCAAACATGGAGGAGGAAGTGTCTGGGGTTGTTTTTCTGGAGGTAGAGTTGGTGACTTGCACAGAGTGATTGGAATTCTGAATCAAAACGTTTACTAGTTTGGCTGTTAGATCAGCAAGGTGGCAACTTTGCTGAATCAAAAATCTGAATTAAATTTTGTACACTTAATGATTCCTTGACTTTTTTTTGCCATTGTTTGTTTGTTCTATGCCTTAATTTCATGAAACATTAAGACATTAAACCGCATGCATTTCTTTTTCACAGCCTCTCTTCTTCATTAAAACTGGCCCCAAAAATGTACCTTCTACAGGTCTAATTCTGTTATGTCTGGTAAGTTATTACCATTTTTGCTCAAATACAGTCTTGTTCTCACATGCATATTTCACTGTATGTTATAAAGATGTCAACAGAAGGATCAAAGGTTTGAGATGTTTAACAGTACACCTGCTCTGTAGCTCCACACCACACACATACAGCTGAAGTGCCCAGAGTTCAATTCACTTTTTTGTCTTTTCTATCTGTATGTATAAAATCATTCAAGAACTGTGTACATTACGAGAGAAGAGTCATCTATCTACCAATCTAGTGGAGTCAAAACATATTTGAAAACCTAAACAAGAACACCTAACCCTGAGGAACATAAATTCTCATCTCTCATTTGCCAGGAAGCACCTAGATTGTTCCTAAACATTTTGGGAGAAGTTCTATGGACAGACACAGCAAAACTGTTTTTTTTGGATGACATAGTTACCATTATGTCTAGCTAAGAGCAAACACAGAATTCTGCAGTAAGAACATCATAGCAACAGTAAAGCAAAGTGATAGTTTTATGATGTGGGAAATGCTTTCCTGCTTTGGGACCCATAAAATTTGTTGTAATTGAAGGAACCATTGGTTCTGTTCTGCCATTTGCCTTTTAACTAAGGCACAAGTGTAGCTGAGCCATTCAAGCAATGATTAAAAACACAGAAGCAAGTTCATATCAGAATACACAAACACAACACAACACAAAAGCAGATATGTGTGTGGCCAGAGGATGCCTCAAGTGCCCTGAGGGACTGTTTTAGCACTACAGACTGGGACATTTTCAAACAAGCAGCCACTTACAATGACCACACATACATTGAGGAGTACACTGAGGTGGTTACAGCATACATTTCAAAATGTACTGATGATGTCACCCATTACAAAAATATCACTGTTCGTGCTAACCAGAAGCCATGGCTGATAGGAGAGGTCCACAGGCTTCTGAGGATCCATGATGCAGCCTTTAGGGCCAGTGACACTGCAGGACTAGCAACAGCCAGAGTCAACCTGTCACGTGGCATCAGGGAAGCAAAAAAGCATTACAGCAAGAAAATATCTGGACACTTTAGCAACACCAGAGATGGACAGTCTCTCTGGCGTGGCATCCAAACCCTCACTAATTACAAACCCCCACCACAGACATTTGAAGGTGACATCACACTGCTTAACTGCCTAAATGACTTCTTTGGCTGGTTCAAGACACAAAACAGCACACCAGCACAGAAAACTATTCCCCCTCGGGCGAGCAGGCCATACGTCTGGCCCCAGCCAGCGTGAAGAGAACCCTTTCTAGGATCAACCCACAGAAGGCAGCCGGACAAGACAACATACCTGGTCGTGCTTTGAATGATAGTTCTGAGGAGCTCAAGGATGTCCTTGCTGACATCTTCAACATCTCCCTGGATCAAGCTGTTGTTCCCACATATTTTAAAGTCACAACCATAATTCCTGTCCCTAATAGGCTCCTCCCATCTTGCCATAATGACTATCGGCCCATAGCACTGACTTCCACCATCATGAAATGCTTTGAGCAGCTGGTTATGCAGAGCATTAAGTCCATTCTTCCTCACTCCCATGACCCATTTCAGTTTGCATACAGGTCAAACAGGTCCATAGAGAATGTCATTTCTGCTGCTCTCCATCCAGCCCTTGCCCACCTGGACTCAAAGAACTCCTATGTGTGAACGTTGTTCTTAGATATTAGTTCAGCATTCAACACAATCATTCCCCAGCAGCTAATACAAAACTCAGCCATTTGGGACTCAAGATCTCCCTCTGCAACTGGGTTTTGGACTTTCTTACAGGGAGACCACAAAATGTGCGAGTCGTCAATTACACCTCTAAGACCATCATGTTGAGCACAGGGGCCCCACAAGGGTGTGTGCTCAGCCCGTTGCGCTTCACCCTGCTGACCCACGACTGTGTACCAATCTACAGTTCCAATCACATTGTCAAGTTTGCGGACAATATAACCGTGGTCAGCCTCATCACCAACAATGGACCATCTCAGAGGACCTCTCCTGGTCAGATAACACCACATCACTGGCCAAGAAAGCTCAAACCCGCCTCTACTTTCTACGCAAACTGTTCCACCCCCATCATGTGCTCTTTCTACTGGGACACAATTGAGAGCATCCTCACTAACTGCATCTCTGTGTGGTATGGAGGCTGCACTGCCTCCTGGAGGAAGTCCAATGCATAGTGGATGCGGCCAGTAAGATCATTGGTAACCCACTGCCCTCCCTCAAGGACATTTTCCACACCCGTCTCACCCGTAGAGCCATCAGCATTGCTGGTGACTCCTCCCACCCCTTTCACTTCCTTTTTAGCCTCCTCCCCTCAGGGAAAAGGTACTGGAGCCTCCGGGCCCGCTCCACAAGACTGTCTAACAGCTTCATCCACCAAGCTGTCAGGATGCTGAACTCTGTCTAATACCTTCCCCCCTTGCCCCCTGCCCCTGTACCGTAACAAGTGTATATAAGGACTCAATATTACATATGCTGCTGTCTGTCTTTTTGTACATCTCATAAGTTACTCTATAATGCACCTTCTCATTTTTTTTTACTGTAATTTGCTTTTGCACTAATGACTATTGCACATTACACACAGGTCTACTTTACAAGTTTTAATGTTATTTATCTTATATGTTATACTTTATACTTTTTATATTTTATTGTACTACGAAGTTGAGAGAGAAACAGTATTTCAATTCGTCTGTATGTTCTGCACATATAGTGAATTGACAATAAAAGACTATTTGATTTGATTTGATTTGAGAATAGCTGAACAGAAGCCAAATTAAAGTTTTATACTGGCCTAGTCAGAGTCCAAACCTTAACCCAAAAGAGATGAAGCAGTGGGAACCTGACACATGTTCATGCTCTTAAACATACCTGTGTTTCTGAATTTAAGGAGTTCTGCAAGAAATAATGGGTTAAAATCTCTGCACAGAGTGGAAAAGACTGATACTGAATTATTGGAAGCATTTGTCTGCAGTCATTCTAGCTAAAACAGTTGCAACCAAGTTTTAAGTAGAAGGGGGCAATTATTATTTCACACAGTGCCAGTTGGTATTGGATATATTTCTTCATTAATGAATGACAATTTTTAGAAAAGATGCATGTGTGTATGCCCTCAGAAAACATTCAGTGTCAAGCATTTGCAATAACAAAAGAAATCAGTAGGAGGGCAAAATACTTTTCCTTTGCACTAAATAAGCTTTGTGCTTATTTGTGCTTAAAATGATAAAAAAATATTTCCAGGAAAAAGTGTGTTGACAAAAAAGTGACAACCAATTGACTACCATTGGACCATTCTTTGTGTGCACCTGCTGGAAGCTAAGTGTAAGGAATGAATCCAGGCCAGAGTAAAAGCGGCTTTTTAAAATTTCTGTGAATCTAGCAGATTTCCGAACTACACAGATAACTTAATCTATTTTCTGTTTAATTTTAATTATGGATTAAGTCTATGCAAATGCATTTTTCAGTGTTTTTCTCATTTAGACCGGCTTGTATGCCAGTGATAATTAGCCCTTGTCAATTGCTGTGTGGGAGTTAGCAGGTCACCATCACTGAGAGCCTCTTTCATAATAAAGTAAAATGCAGCTCAATTTTTTTAGCTGTAAACTTCTCTGACAAACACATTAGCAACATCATGGGTTTCTCATCTTTCACACTACGCTACATGCATCAGGAGGCCTGATACAAAGCTTCAGTGGCTTTGTGCACGTAGACTTCACGGCCTCCTGTTAAATTTTCTTCTTCAAGACAGAGCAGACTCTGCCTTAGAGCTGCCATGAGCCTGATTCCACCTGTCAGCCTCAGAGCCTTATGTTCCTTGTTGCCACTTTAGCCACTTTATGACTCAAACTGCTTCATTTTGCATGCTGTGCATGTAAGTGGTACATTTTTATTTGCTTTTGAACTGATTAAATGTCTGCTAAATGTTCCTGAAACTTTTTTTTTAAGTGTTTGCTACTTCTGATTATCAAAGCCAGTTTAATAAATCAAAATTCAGAAGGGAGTCCATCAATTCATTTTGTAACCCCATTCATATGTCTATCCATGAACCGTTTTCTTCTTTGTTGGGTTGCAGGGAATTAAATCTTATAAACAAGACCAAGAACCAGCTCTGGGTGGGATGTTGGTTTATTGCAGGACACACTCTCTGTACACAACAGCTAAATGTACAATTTCTAATAAACCCAAGATGAATATCTTTGGAATGTGGGAGGAAGCCAAAGAAAACCTAAATGGACACAGGGAGAACATACAGATTCAGTATAGGGTGTAAACAAGCTAGTTATTGAAACTGTGAGGTATCAACACAAACAATTGTGCAATTGTGCCACTCCATCATAAGTAATAAAACATAAAAGAATTCCAACTATAATGCATAACTCATTGGCCACCATTTGTGAAGATGAGAAAAAATTGGCAGGTGCTAAGAGAAATTCTCTAGGGAATTTATACTCTAGAAATAGAGAGTAGATCATAATATTCTCCTTCATCATCTTCACTATACAATTGGACTTTCTGGCATTGCTTTGGAGTGGTTCGAGTCCTATCTTACAGATAGGGCTGAGTATGTGGCCTTGGGGGATGCTAAATCTCATACCCACACTGTCACCTGTGGGGTCCCACAAGGATCAGTCCTTGGGCCGACCCTCTTTAATATCTATATGCTACCCCTGGGTCACATCATCCGCAAGCATGGAGTTTCATTCCATTGCTATGCCGATGATACACAGCTCTATGTGAGACTGGATTCGACTTCTCTTACACCTCCATTAACTCTTTCCTCTTGCTTGGATGACATTGAGGCCTGGATGTCCAAGAACTTCATCAAGCTGAAGCTCTTTTAATTGGCACCCCCCATCAACTTGGTTCCTCTGTAAATTGTATTTCCTTTTCCGACTGTACTATTACCCAAGTTAGACTCCTATCTGTCATTTGATATACATGTCCATCACCTTTGTAAAACCGCATTCCTTCATCTCTGAAACATAGCCAAACTCCGTCCCTACCTCTCCCTCTGTGATGCTGAAAAGCTGGTACATGCCTTTGTCTCATCCAGACTGGATTATTGTTATGCACTCCTCATCGGGATACCCAACAAGAGCCTTCAAAAGCTCCAACAAATCCAAAATAGTGCTGCAAGTGTCCTGATGAGGGTGCGGAAATATGAACATATCTCACCAATCCTTCGATCACTTCATTGGCTCCCTATCCATCTCCGTATCGAATACAAACTCTGTTTGTTTACTCGCCAGTGTATCCATGGAAATGCTCCACAATATCTTAAAGAACTCCTTATACTACAATCCACTACAAGAAACCTCCGTTTTACAAATACCTACTGCCTTCACCCCCCTGTGACCAAACTTCATACAATGGGTGACCGAGCCTTTGCAGCCGCTGCTCTGCGGCTCTGGAAGGTTCTACCAGAGAGCCTAAGAACACAGCAGACTGTGGGCTGTTTTAAAAAACAGACAGACAGACAGACAGACAGATAGATAGACAGATAATTTTTTAATTTTTAATATAAACTTTATTGTGCACAATAAACAGAAGACATGAACACATCAATACAAATAACAATTTTTCAATATAACAATGTCATTACTCCTCCACTATTCCCCATTCCCCACACATTAAGTACACACGTCTTTATTTAGTATTCAGTACTCCAGCTAATCCTTCTAACATTTAACATTACAATTTCACACCAGGTCTTCCATGTTATTCCAAATTTATTTTTAGTTGCCCCTCCTCAATAGAGCACAGTACCCCCTTCACTCCCCACACTTTTTCAAATTCTTCGATATTACACATTGTTTTATAATATGTAAATTCTAGCTTGATTCTTGAAATTACATAAAATTTGAAAATAAACAGTACCTCATCTGGTAATGTACCACACTGTTTATTATTACGGCTTTTTAAAATGGCTAACTTTGCTTGCCCAAGCAAATAATTTAAAAGTTGAAATTTAGATTTTGATGTTTTGTTATATTTCATGCCCCAAATAAATCTCTGAACATCAAAAGAAACAGTAAATTTTTCACATATTTTCTGAAAATACACCAACAGAGTTTTCAGTCTCGTACAATATAAAAATAAATGATAAACAGTCTCTTTCTCCCCACAGAAAGCACATTTATCGCTCACATCACTCTGAAATTTACTTAGAAACACATTTGTTGCAATGACCCCGTGTACGACTCTCCATTGTAAATCGCCTGCTCTCTTATTATTAGGGGGTTTATAAAATTCTCTCCATGCTGGCCTGACCTCTGTTTTTACATTTAATGTTTCAGTCCAGGGTGTCATGATGGTATTTTTTAAATTTTTCCTGTTCGTCAAGCCTTAAAATCGAGTCCTCCCTCACACCATCCATGTCCAATTTGGGTTCCACCTCCAGATCAGAAAAACAGCCTTCCTCCACCTCCTTCTCCTCCACCTTGTTATGCACTGAGGTCGAGTTCCCCTGACTGTCCCTTAGCCTGATGAAGTCTTTTGCCATAAATGATAATAAACAATTGACCATTCTTATTGATCGAATGCCCAGCCCTGAAGCCAACACATTGGCATCTTTAAAACTCTTGTTGTCCTCCTCCAATAATTGAGAAACAACCACAATGCCACTTTTGATCAAATTCTTAACAAAACTAATTTTAAAAAGCAGTGGACATGTGAATAAAGAATTAAAAATGAGGGGTTCATTGAAAAGTGAAGGGGACTTGGATGGCACTCTCTGAAGAAAGGAGCTCCAAGTACGTAAAACTCCCTTGTAAAATTTGGGTAACGGAGTGAGATCAAACCTGCTCAAATCTATGAGCAATAACTGCACATCAAAACCCAAATTATCAATCTTATGGAAAAATGAAAGGGCTATTCTTTTCCAAATTAGGGGTTCTAAAGAGAAAAAAAGGCGCTGTAAAACTAGCAATCTGAAAGTAGCGGCCTTACAGCAGACATCAATCAGGCCTTGTCTTCCTTCCTCCACCGGTAAACAGATGAGCCCTTTCTTCAGCCAGTGCACTCCATTCCAAAAAAAGTTAACTAATAATTTCTGTATGGAGTGTAAAAGTCCTGATGGCGGGTCAACACTCATCAGTCTGTGCCACAACATGGAGGCAACGAGATTATTGATAACAAGAACTCTTCCTCTAAAAGAGAGCTTAGGCGCAATCCACTGCCATTTCTTCAATCGTAGCTCAATCTGTTGTAAACAGCCCTCCCAGTTGTCTTTTTCAATGTCCTCACCACCCAGCACAACCCCGAGATAACGGAAAGCTTTCTTATTCCAGCCCAGTCCTGATGGTAAGACAGGTGGAGGACGATGTGCCCAGTCCCCTGATAAAAATGCATTCCCCTTCTCCCAGTTAACTTTAGCAGAAGACACTCCCTCAAAAAGTGCTAAACATTTACATACAGCAGAGACGTCTTCATCAGAATTTACAAACACCACGACGTCATCTGCATAGGCCAGAAATTTAAAAGTTAGATTTTTACACACCGGAATTGTAAATTCCTGCAGGTGTTTCTCAAGCTGTCTAAGAAAAGGTTCAATGGAGATGGCGTATAACATCCCCGACAAAGGACACCCCTGACGAATCCCCCTGGTCACAGCGAATGGCCGGCTTAACACCCCATTGATTTTTAAGACTCCAAAAATGTTGGAATACAACAATTTGATGTACTTTACAAATGGTAAACCAAAGCCAAATGCTCTTAGAGTTGTGAATAAATATTTGTGGTCGACCCGATCAAAAGCCTTTTCTTGGTCTAAAGAAAGAACGCCAACATCGAGGTTGAAAGCTTTCGAGGCAGATATGACGTCCCTCAGCACAAATATGTTGTCATGAATTTGTCTGTCCGGTACGCAGTAGGACTGGTAGGGGTTGATGATGCTGCCCATCACATTTCTCAGCCTTGTCGCTAATCCTTTTGAAATGATTTTATAATCCGTGCACAGTAAGCTCACGGGCCGCCAGTTCTTCAGAAGGCAGAGGTTGCCTTTCTTAGGGAGCAAAGTGACGACAGCTCTCTGACAACTGACCGGAAGCTCCCCTGCTTGTAAACTGTCCTGTACAACCTCAAAAAAATCCATGCCCAATAACGGCCAGAACTGTTTATAAAATTCAACCGGTAATCCGTCAATTCCCGGAGTCTTTCCAGTATTGAGACCATTGAGTGCAACTGTGAGTTCTTGAAAAGTGAGGTCGCTGTCCAGAAATTCGGCAGAATTGTCAGAAATATGAGGCAGTCCTTTGAACAGAGTGGCTGAAGAAGAGAGACTGAGCGGCTCCTCTGAAAACAAAGTCTCGTAAAAAGACACAGCAAAGTCCCGGATGTCCTCCGGCTCTCTCAGCTCTTCTCCAGTATCTGTTTGGAGAACATGGATAACTTTACCTTGGGCCTCCTTTTTTTCCAAAGCAAAGAAAAATTTTGTAGGTGCATCTAGATGATTAAGTTGTTGAAAACGAGAACGTATTAAAGCGCCGTGAGCTCGAAGCTCCAGTAAATCCCGTAGTGTTGGTTTCTTCGTGGTCAGGGTGTGCAGCAGATCCTCAGAGTAGCCATTTAACAGAGTCTGATGGATCTCAGTGATCTCCTCCTCCAGTGTCTTCATTTTTAAAATGCAGGCCTTGGTGACGTGTTCAGTGTATTGCTGACAAAATTGTCGAATCTGCACCTTGGACATGTCCCACCACTGTCTCAGGGATCCAAAACGCAGCTTTGTGGATCTCCACTGCTCCCAAAAAAAATTAAAACATTTCACAAAATGACTGTCCTGAAGTAGAGTAGTGTTGAAGTGCCAGTATGATTTATATTTTTGTGGAGATGGGAGGAGAAAAGTAACAGAAACCAGAGAGTGATCGGAAAAAGCGACAGGAGTGATATGAGTGTTAGTTAATAAATTTAGGTGCCGTTTAGGACTGTAAAAGCGATCCAAACGGGCCATCGAGAGGTGCCCTTTGCTCCCTTTGAGCCACGTGAACTGTTTGTCAGCTGGAAAGTGAGAGCGCCACACATCCACCAAGTCATAGGCCTTGACGATTTCCTTAAGTATACGGACTGACCCCAAGTGCGGCTCGGCCCCATTTCTATCTATAAACCAGTCCTCTGTACAATTAAAATCCCAAAGCACGACGATCTCATTATTAGTAAATTCATCCAAGATCCCCCGTAATAATTCAAAAAAATCCACCCTGGCAGTGCCATTATTTGGGGCATAAACATTAATAAAAACCAACGAGTGGGGGCCATCCTCTGCCTGCACAACTAAAAGTCTGCCAGCCATAACCTCAGTCACCTTTGTGATTTTTAACACGGAGGTTTTACTAATCAGCACTGCCACCCCCGCACTCACACTAGCTAAGTTTCCATCCAGTTTTTTGCGACGTTTTGTTATCGACAAACAGAATATACGTAAAACAAATGTGCGAAATTTGCTGTCTCCAGCCTGTTTCCATCAAACTGGCTTTTTATCGATAAAATGGTGTGCGTGATGACGTCATCCCCCCCAAAAACGAACTGTCGCATAACTTTTGTTGTATCGCGAAAAAAATCTGCCCTTGAGCCGTTTCCATACATAATTTTGTGTATGTCGCAAATTATCTACCTTTTGTTTTCCACGTTACACCCCCTCCACTAAACAAAGAAACAAAGAAATGGAGAGATTATTCAGACAGTTTTTTGAAATTTGCCAGCTTACTGTTATTTCAGTTTCACAAATAATTGGAATTGTACATAATATCCGAAGACGACAGCAGAATGAAGCAGTTGCTTGTCTGATAGCCCTAGAGCTCGAAGAAAGTACCCCAGTGCGACGAAACCCACGGGTATGGGAGAGACGACGGAATAAGACCTTCTGGGAGGAGGTGGTGGAGAGACACTTAACAGAAAATCTCTGGCTGCAACATTTTATAATGACACGGCCGACGTTTGAGATGTTGTGTGGATTCATCAGTCCTGATGTTGCGCCCATCACAGGTTGCCACCGACCACCGGTTCCAACCCAAAAGCGGATTGCCATCGCCCTTTACAAGCTGGCAACCTGCGCCGAGTATAGAGTAGTTGGAGAAACTTTCGGGGTTAGTAAAACTACCGTCCATCGATGTGTATATGCTGTGTGCACCGCTATTAAAGAAACATTAATGCAGCGTTATATCAGACTTCCGACTGTAGCGGAGGCCAATGAAATTGCATACCGCAATTCCTTGGTGCATCTTGTGCCACAGATTTACGGTGCGCTGGATGGCACGCATGTGCCTATTCTTCCCCCGACGGAAGGCTACCGCGATTACATTAATCGCAAAGGGTGGCCATCTATTGTTCTCCAGGCCCTTGTTGATGACAGGTGCATGATACGAGACATTTGCGTTGGCACTCCTGGAAGTGCCCATGATGCAGCTGTGTTTGCAGCATCGGATCTGTACAGGTGAGCCTACCTTTCAACATCCCTTCACAGTGCGATAACAACTGAATTAACCTGCTTCCCTTAAGGTTTTTAATTAAAACTGAAATTTGAATTAATACAAAATAACGACGTTTAATAAAAAAAAAAACTCTCTTCATCAGATCATGCGAACCGCTCCGCCATTCTCGTTTTGATTACACGTGATGAAAATGTGACACATTTATTTGCGTTAAAGCCCTTTTTTGCGACAAAAACTGTTTCCAATGTAGTTTTTGCGACATCTGAAGTACCGATATGGAATTTATGCGCTAAAATTAAACGGAAAAATATTATGTCGACATGTACAACATTTTATCGATAATTAGCATTTCCATCAGCTATATCGGTAAAAAAATTGAAGCGCTAAATATTTTTTCGCAAAAACTCCTTGGATGGAAACCTGGCTACTGGTGCCATGACTGAAAAAACCCGTCCCTCCCCAGTCCTGCACCCAGGCGGCCTGACTCTCCGGATCTGTGTGGGTCTCTTGTAGGAACCCCACATCTAAGTGTTTTTGTCTTAAAAAATCACAGACCAAGTTCCTCTTCAAATCGCCTCGACAGCCATTCACATTTAGGGTCCCCACATGTAACTCAGCCATATTTATACCACAAAAGAAACAAACAACACACCTGAAAACCAAGAGATTCACTTTCTTGATTTGACCATCCATCAGGACTTATTCTGAAGAATCTTGCGCACTCTGCTCATTACGTTTTTCAACCTGGTGGTCTCTTTTTGGTCCAGCCCTAAGTTAGCTGCATTGCGCTTTATGTTTTTTGCTGAGCTCAAAAAGAGATCGAGGTCCGGAAAATAGTCTCGTACTTGAACACCCCTCTTTCCCTCTAAATATATCAAGAACTTCCTGATGCTCTTTGTACTGTATCCCCCTTTAGGCTCCAAACCAAACACTGAGAAGGTGTTACCAGAAATGTCAGAATCAGTCTCTCTTTCACCTTCCACACCTTCGCCACTATCTGCAATATCCTGCTTATTAACAGGCACAATTTGTTTTTTGGACAGATTTTCAGACATTAAAATCTTCTTTGCACCCATGCTGGACTCCACTGCTTCTTTTCTTTTTCTAGTGGTTATTTGTGATGTCTCCTTACACCCACTCGACTCCACACTCACATCCATCATGGCTGCCTCACTCACTCCTGCTCTCTTTGTAACTTTTATTTCCTTGCTGCTGCTGCTGCTTGCTATTCGTTTGGTGCCCAGGCCCAACTCAAGATTTTTCCCATTAATATCAACAATGGCCATGTCTGAGTTAGTCTCACTATTGGTGGGCAGAGCTGCACCACTTGGAGATGGATCATCTCCTGTTACATCATTACAGCTGCCTTCATTTTGGAACAGGGGGACATTCTCATCACCGCAGACCTCTGCAGCCTGACCAGTGGAGGCCTCCTCAGTCTCAGCTGTGTGCCCTTCTTTAAGGACGGAGGCTCCTTCACCTGGGACATTGGGCTCATCTACAGGTGTATCACCAGCCTCGGCCAGCACACCTTCATTATTATTTTCATGCTCTTGTTTAGAGTCTAGTGCAGCATTATCTTTGTCAACAGGCTCCATTTGCTCTTCAGTTTCCTTTTCATCTAATTCATTCTCACTATCAGTCAGCTCATCTTCTTCAAGCTCCTCTTCCTCTTCAGTCTCTGACTCACTCTCTCTACTTTCTTCATCACTTAAATAAACATTTTCCCTTTTACAATCAATCGCTTTATGGCCTGCTCTACCACAATTGAAACATTTCATCGATTCAGAACTCACAAACACCACGTAATCTACACCCTCCACTCGGAACTTTAAGGCCACGTTAAGTTCATCATTCGCGTTATTTAAAATCATATAAAGCTGTCGCCGAAAAGACACGACATGCTTTAAATCAGGGGATCTGCAGCCCAGTGGAATCATGCTAATTGGAGACATCACTTCACCATACCTGCGCAGTTCACGCTGCAAGATTTCATTACTCAAGAATGGAGGCACATTAGAAATAATAATCTTACGGGCAGGAGTCGACAGCGGCAACACCGAGATCAGCGCGCCATTAAGTACAACACCCTGCTCGACCAGTCGGGGCACCAGCGCTTCATCGTCCAGGAAAATCACCACCGCTTTATTCATACGTGTGGCCGACCGGACGTTCTTACACCCCACCACCCTACCGACCTCCATAACGCAGGCTTCCACCGAGACCGCCGGATCAACAAGCAACCTTACAGCGTGCCTTCTGGAAAGGTTAGAAAAACTGTGTGGAGATAAGCCATCTCGTATAGCTTTAGACGCCGCCATAGCGGCAAAGCCGCTATCGCGTCCTCTTTAAAAACAGAAAAATAATTCGTAAAACTAAAACAAACAAACAAAAAAAAGGAAAAGAAAAGAAAAAGAGAGATACTCACAACACGCAGCAGCCGTCGACGGCCGAAACCACAGACACGCCCACCCCAGACCACACCAATCGAGAGCCAAACGGACAGACAGATAGATAGATAGATAGATAGATAGATATGAAAGGCACAATATGATACATAGATAGATAGATAGATAGATAGATAGATATGAAAGGCACAATATGATACATAGATAGATAGATAGATATGAAAGGCACAATATGATACATAGATAGATAGATAGATATGAAAGGCACAATATGATACATAGATAGATAGATAGATAGATATGAAAGGCACAATATGATACATAGATAGATAGATAGATAGATAGATAGATAGATAGATATGAAAGGCACAATATGATACATAGATAGATAGATAGATATGAAAGGCACAATATGATACATAGATAGATAGATAGATATGAAAGGCACAATATGATACATAGATAGATAGATATGAAAGGCACAATATGATAGATAGATAGATATGAAAGGCACAATATGATACATAGATAGATAGATAGATAAGAAAGGCACAATATGATACATAGATAGATAGATAGATATGAAAGGCACAATATGATACATAGATAGATAGATAGATATGAAAGGCACAATATGATACATAGATAGATAGATAGATAGATATGAAAGGCACAATATGATACATAGATAGATAGATAGATAGATATGAAAGGCACAATATGATACATAGATAGATAGATAGATAGATATGAAAGGCACAATATGATACATAGATAGATAGATAGATATGAAAGGCACAATATGATACATAGATAGATAGATATGAAAGGCACAATATGATAGATAGATAGATATGAAAGGCACAATATGATACATAGATAGATAGATAGATAAGAAAGGCACAATATGATACATAGATAGATAGATAGATATGAAAGGCACAATATGATACATAGATAGATAGATAGATATTAAAAATTTACATACTGCAGATTAATAAGAAACTCATATAGGGTAGATAGATGGTATAGTAGGCAAGATTAAAAATTTAGATAGTGTGAAGCCCAAGGCATGTACAGTCGCCCTAACCCCAACACAGACAGGCAGGACACAGGTTCAGCACACAACACACACTTTATTTACAGTTGGGGAGCACTTTAGCCTGCTCCCCACAGCACAGTACTTTTTATGTTGCACTTTGAGATTTACTGCTAATGTAAAGTGCCCTATAAATAAAATGCAATATTATTGTTATTATTATTATTATTAAAGAGAAGGGAAACTCTGAAGCAGATTTGTCATGGACCCTTCTTTTATCAATTTCCTTCAAAGTGGAGTAAAATCATTCAACTGTGAAACATTCACAATTTGGATTAACATGAATGAGAGAGAACAATAAACACCAACATGACGCTGAGGCAGAGCCCTAAGGAGTCAATAAGAAGAGTTTTGACACCAGATATTAAATGATTTGAAAATGCTTTATAACTTAAATTTGTACTTATTGGCTTATAAGATGCTTTTATCCAAAGCAACTTACATGGGTCAACGTAATCAAGTAAACTTCAGTCTATGGGCTGTTTGGGGACATAGGCTGAGGTTACAAAACTGATCACAACAAGTGAAGAGTTTGGAACAAAATACAAGTGAGTTACACTTGCTAGGCTTCAAAACCTAACAGCATTTAAATTGAAGTTCACCAAACTCTTCTTTAACATATTGAGGAAACTAGAAGTTCAGATGGTGGTGGGCAGATCCTCATATCAGCTAGAAGCAACACAAGAAAAGGTTCTGGATTGAGATCAAGAATTTAATCTTTATTTGTACTGCTAGAGGGAGCCAGTGTAGTGATCTGAAAAGAGGAGTGACACGTGTCTGCCTTGGCTACTTTCTCTTCTGTTCTTTTTCTGGTTTTCTGTGGTGGCAATCTGCACCATCACCACCTGATCAAAGCACCGTGATGTCTCTACATTGATGGATTAAAGGCCAGAAGTCCACATGACTGTCATCATCAAGTTCTTCCATGTGAACTCTGAATACCATGAGGACTGATTGTGAGGTCATTGATGTTAAGTAGAATGCCTAGAGGGGGCTGGGTGGTCTCGTGGCCTAGGAACTCCTGCTCTTTTTTGTTTTTTCTGTCCTCCCTGGCCATCGGACCTTACTTTTATTCTATGTTAATTAGTATTCCCTAATTCAATTTTCTTATTTATTTTGTCTTTTTTCTCTTTCTTCATTATGTAAAGCACTTTGAGCTACATCATTTGTATGAAAATGTGCTATATAAGTAAATGTTGTTGTTGGCTGGTTGCACACCAGACATGCCACTGCATTTTGAATGATATGTAGAGGCTTGGTGACACATGCTGGTACTCCTGCCAGAAGAAAGTTGAGGTAGTCCAGACGTGACAAGACCAAAGTCTGTACTAGGAGCTGTGCACAATACTCTGTCAGATACTGTCTAATCATGCAGATGTTGTATAGTGTGAATCTACAAAACTGAGGGACCACTGCAAAATGATGAGTGAAGAACAGCTGGTCATGGATCACTACCTCAAGGCTACAAGCAGATTTGGTGGTTGTTAGTGATAATGAGCTGAGCTCAAATGAAATGGGAAGCTAAATAGACACATAAGCTGGGATAACAAGAAATTCGGTCTTTGCCAGGTTGAGCTGGAGGTGGTTTTCCTTCATCCTGGGTGCAGTATCAGTGAGACATGCAGAGATTCTAGCAGATACAGTGTAGTTCTCTGCAGTGATTGAAAGGTGGAGCTGCATATCACCAGCATAGTACTAATAAGAGAAACCATGGGACAAGATCATAGGACCTAGTGGAAGGTGTACAGAGAGAAGAGAACTTGGAGATACAGAGAGAAAGAGAGAGAGAGACAAATAAGCTAGAATCCCATAAGAAGAAACAACTAAACCTCCAAAATCCACCTGTAGGATTGAACTCACTAGCCTCCTTCAACAAGACATCTTCTGCCCACTTCAAATTTCATGAAGGTGAGAAAATTAATTTCAACACTCTAGTAATAAAAATTTTCTGATACCTTTGTTCAGATATGGACCAAACAACACATATGCACCATCTGCACATGTACCTAGAATGCAAAGGCATTCCTGTAAAAATAGCACTTCCAAGTTACAATGGCAACTCATTGCATTTTGGACTATAAAACCTCGTTTCATTTCTATACATGTGTAAAATGACTGATCGCAAGAGACCAGACTATCCTATGTACAGTGTAAATCTTCGATGCTTTCAGTAGAATTCTGACATGCTCACAGGCCAGCTAATAAGTGCAGTTCTTCTGGTGTGCCTTGGGTTTTCTCCAAAATTTTAATGCAAAGCACAAACCTTATGAGTAAATATCTGTATCCTTTCTCGAGAGTCTCATATTTATGTAGTTTGTTTCCATGTCATTTATGTTGAACTGAATAGCTGTGTGCTTTATTTTATTGCAGTAATAGCTATATAACCAACGTTTCTTCAATAAAAAAGTGAAAATCTGGAAAGATAAAAAGTGATTACAAATTATATAATGTTATGCATGCACACCACAGGGCTCTCTGACAAGCTTAGCTGAGGTTAGCAGTGCCACGCTGAGAGTCTCTTCTCCTCTCTCCACAGCCCAGAAAACACATCCAGTGAGCACAACCAAGCCCGACAGTAAAGTCTGACCGAAGTCCTGCCCCTTCCTCTACCTGGGGCATAAAAGGTGGTGCGGTTAGTGAAAGACCACAGAAGAGACAGGAGCTCAGACAAGCGTTATTTGAGTTTGCTGGAAATTGTTACCATTTATTTTCTTTTGATCCTGAGGTGTTTTACTTTCAGGACATTTTCTTTCCTTGTTTACTCTTTTGAGATGTGAAGTAAACGAGGTTACCAGGGTGGTACAATTTTCACATTTTTTCACCTGCTTCTGTGCCACCAGTCACAATGTACTATTAAATTTATATTTAGTAGATAACTATTGTTTCTATTGGAAAGCTTCCTTATGCACAGTTTAATATTCTTGGTTTTCCTTCTTGTTCCAAAATCTGCAATTTGCAAAAAATAACTTTGCATATATCCCTATCTTACACAAATTGGGGCCCTAACAAAAATAATGTGGGTAATGCTTGATTAACGAAAACGTTGAATGTACTGTAATAGGCAGAAACCTTTGATTTCTTGGTTGAAAAGCAAGTGGGCTAAGCACCACACCACCTCCAGAGCCAGTGTGCTGCTGTTTCTCTGTCAGTAGGTCAAATCCTAGTGTTCTTGCCACCTACTCTGATACAAAGCAGCCCCTACCTCCCCCTGAAAAGTTACAGTATATATCAAAAAGCTTACAAATGGCAAGTGTGTATGCCAAATGTCAGGTGTGTGGTAAGAAAAATAAAAATGCAAACAAACAAAGCTTGTGCTTTATAAATGTGAAGATTATGAGTTGTTCTCCTATACATAGACACGGGGAGAGGGTCCCATAGCAGCAGGATAAATTTATAATATTATTGAAAGTTGATCTAAAACCACTGATGCTTTACATTTTATAAAGTGACAGTGTGAGGTGTAATTTAGTAAAGGAATTTGTATTTCACTTTGTAGAAGATGTGAAGAATGTTACTTACCACATTAAAGGAACATGGTCTCCTAAGGAAAAAGAGCCTGCTCTGCCATTTCTTATACAGTTCCTCTGTGTTCCAAGACCAATCCAACCTGTAATTAACGTCGAGCCCCAAATACTAGTAGGAGGGGACCACCTACCCGAACAGTGAGTTGTGGAGGCTGTTTGGTGCGGCAAAAGTCAATAACAAGCCCCTTGGTTTTGCTGATGGTAAGATGCAGACAATTCTCTTTGCATCACGAAACAAACTTTTCCACCTGACTCCCATACTCCATCGAATCCTCTTTATCAATACACCCCATAAGTGCAGAATCATCAGAGAATTTCTGCAAGTGGCATGACCTGGTGTTATATTTATAGTCTGAGGTGTACAGAGTGAAGACAAAAGGAGAAATGACTGTTCCTTGTGTGCACTATCTGGCAGTCTGATGGATGACTCCAGGTTTGGTGGATTCCAGGAGAACACCACCTTCTAAACTACATAATGCGTACTATAAAGTTTGGTGGAGGATGGATAATGATCTAGAGCCATTTTTTTTAAGGTTTTGAGCTAGGTCCCTTGGTTTCCAGTAGAGGGTGCTGTTACTACTACAGCATACAAAGACAGTTTAGACCAGGGGTGGGCAATGTCGGTCCTGGAGAGCCGCAGTATGTGCAGGTTTTTGTTCCAACCCAGTTCCTTAACGAGAACTCAATTATTGCTGATGAAGCACATATTGCTTAAGTGACATTTTGATGCTTTATTTTAGTGGTCTCGCTTGTTAAGGTTCTCCAAACTTAATTGTTTTTTTCAATCTTAAACTGCTGCATTCAGTGTTTTAATTGCTTCTTATTAGCAATAAGATGTAAAAGACAAAGCAGCCAGCAGTTCTCCAGCTAGCTTTTTCCAATTACATCTGTGTGTGTTCATTATGCACTGTTTGATTTAATAAAACACTTAATAGAAAAATGTGACAGGCTGAAAATGATCTGTTTTAGGCTTCAAATCATTTGGATGATATCCTTGGAAAGGAAAAAAAATCTACGATATAAGAGCCTTACATTGCACAGACTAACAAGCCATAAAATTAAATAAGGTCTGAGACTGGCAATGATTGGTTTCTAATTAAGCAATTGGGTTGGAATGAAAATCTGTAGCCACTGCAGCTCACCAGGACCGACATTGCCTATCCCTGATTTAGACCATATTTTGCTTCCAGCATTTTTGGCAATCTTTTGAGAAGACACTTTTCTGTTCCTAGTGTGACTATGTCTCTGTGCACAAAGCCAGGTCCATAAAGATATGGTTTGACAAGTTTGGTGTGGAGAAATTCAAGTGGCCTGCCCAGAACCCTGACTTCAACCCTAATGAACACCTTTGAGATGCCAAATGTGAACCAGGTCTTCTCATCCAGCATCAGTACCTGACCTCAAAACATACTCCTTTGGCTGAATGGGTACAAAAAAACTTTCCCAGAAGAGTTGAGGCTATTACAGCCACAGAAAAGTGAGCTTTAGGTAACTCCATATTAATGCCCATGGTTTTGGAATGGGATTTCCTCAAAGCTCATACAGGTTTGGTGTCCACAAACATTTGGCCATATGGTGTATATATTATACTGTATATACACATTATTAATGCACACAGCCTGGTATTCAGTTAGGTGTTGGCTAGCATACATTTTTACAGAAGGACTGCTATTAATTAAAAGGCCATGAACTTATTTTCAACAGCACTACCTCCCTAAAGACATTCTCCTGCCTCTACCCTTATTTGCTTTGCAAAAAGCCTTATTGTGACTTGCCTTCTACATGATGGTATTTAATTAAAATAAAGATCGAGTGATTAATCACAGAATCAGATAAGCAATGACAGCAAATTTCATATCACTCTACTGATGTTCAATATATTTTTATCCTAGTGAGCTTCAAAAAAATTTTCAAAATTTGTCCATGTTGTTTAATGGATTTATTCTTATTAATACGGTAAGTGGGTCGCTCGTTAGCCCCTTTGCCTCACACCTCCAAGGACCTGGGATCAAATCACAGCCTGGGCACTGTCTGTGTGGCATTTGCATCGACTTCTTATTCAGCATCGGTGCCTCCTTGTGACTTGTGTTGCCCACTAGCCTGTATAGTCAACCCTGCATTTCATTTAAGAGTTTTAAATTGAATAACACCTTTATTTAAGGGTTTTAAATGGACCCAAAGCTCCTGCATACAATATCTGATTAAGTAAGAAAAGAAGGTGACATTGAATTCTTTGGTTATACTAAGTAGATAGATAGATAGATAGATAGATAGATAGATAGATAGATAGATAGATAGATAGATAGATAGATAGATAGATAGATAGATAGATAGATAGATAGATAGATAGATAGATAGATACTTTATTAATCCCAGGGGGAAATTCACATACTCCAGCAGCAAAAAATATTAAATTAAAGAGTAATAAAAAATGCAGGTAAAAAACAGACAATAACTTGAATAATGTTCAACATTTACCCCCTCTGGTGGAATCAGTTCTTCACAGGACTGGAAGCTCTCTTGTATCTTGGCCTGGCTGAAGCTCTTCTTGTGGTCTAATGTAACTTTGGGGCAGGACCATCTTAATGAGTGAGTACAATAGGGACTGGCCAGGGCCCCAAGGGGCATGGAGGCCCACAATGTTTCTGATGCCTATGTATTTTTCTTTTTTGCTATCAAAACAGGGGCACCAGTGCACTGCTTTGCCTGGGGACCTATGATGCTCTTAAGATGGTCCTACTTTGGGGTATTACCACTCCATACAGTATATATCTTTGCCACATTTTTACAGCCCACTTCCCCAACCTCAACACACAGTCTTACTTCTTAAAACCCATAGTCTTTTGCAAAGCCACTCCTTAGAGCCACCTCTTCTTATACACGGATCAGGCACTGAGCGTGGGGCCCATGATTGGAGGACCAATTGGGCTGTTAGGGGTTTGCAGGCATCTGGGATTCAGTAGGTCCACTGGAGAACCAATTGGATTGCACATTTTTGTTATTTGGTTTACTTGACTTGAGTCACATAACTCCAGCCACATTGTGTTTCATTAACCTCAGAAGTTGGATGTCAGAGCTGGGAATGACCACATTCCAGTAAAACATTAAGAAAACCAATATGGACACACCCAGAAAAACCTATGCTTCCTTCGCTGGAATAAACAGCAATTGATAACAACATATTACGTGGTGTTTTGCATATCCAGACACTGTAGCAGCAATGTGCACAGATAGAAGTTAGACAGGACTGATTTACTGAGAGACAGATAGACAGAAGTGCTAATAAACAAGCTACAGCTTTGGCTAAAGTTTGCAGTTTACATTACCATTTTGGATTGACATCATGATCTGAAGACGGATAAACTCTGACTTGACAGACCAGCTCAGAGTTTCCAAGTTGAAAATCAGACTTAAGGGGACTTTCCAGTTGAAGATTCCAACTAGGAACTCTGATATTCCAAAAGGAGCATTAACTTTAGTGTAGCCAGGCATGTCATGTAACATCACTGACATATAATGCAAAGTGTCAGCCTCCTCAATGGAGTGGAGCTCTGGAGGTCCACAGCTTGACTCTCCTGGGGTTGCTGTTTCATGAATTAATGTCCTTGATGGTCACCTGTTCTGATCAATTTCCATTAAAAAGCAATAAGATGGCTTCAAGACAACACCAGTCAGAAAAGGAAAAGAAAAAAAAAAGAATGAAGAAGCAGCTCGTGCTGCACTTGCAGATGTGTTTAGTTTGTGTAACTTTATGCTAAAGCTAGTGATTTACTGGAGTAGTGGAGTAGCATCTTGTGTAACAGTTCTGATACTGAATGTTAAAGAGATTTTATCTGATGTTCAAGTACCCACCTGATGGTTGTGGATTATTTATTACCTCCATGCAGACCTCAGGACCTACATGTTGTTAGAGGCTGCTAACAGTTAGTGGACATATGAAGTGCTCTGAATGTTGTTGCATTGCAGACATGTTTGTAAAATTCCCCTTAGGGCCCCAGTTTGGCTTGGGGCAGCGCTGGTCTTTTGCCATTAGTGCTGACTCTGCGCTGCAATTTCGGAAACATGGTGACTACACTGTAAAAAATGTCAGTAAATTTAACGGTAAAAATACTGTAAATGGTGAAAATAAAAGACCTTTTCTGAAAAAAAAGCAAAGTTACCTTATGTTCTACTGAAAATTACCTGTATATTTTAAACAATACATTTCATTATTTTTTACAGCGAAATTCTGTAAAATCGATATTTTTCTACCTTCAAAATATGCTAAATACCATTTACCTGATGCATTACAATTACACTGAGAAACTCTGTTAATTTTACAGTGTAAAACTGATAAATAGCGAAGTTAAACAACCGTAAAATGTAAAACGGTAAAGCGCTGTTTCAGTAAAACCGAAGTTACAATATTTGCATAAGGACACGCCCCCTTTTACAATATTGTTCCTGGTGATCCGCATACCTTTGAATAGTCGGGAAAAAAAATTAAACACAGTTAGCAGATGTATTTTTCCCTGCGTGCTGAAGGTTTTTTGAGGTTATGGAAGCTGATTTATGGTTGGTTGTATTCGATAAGCTGGCACACCTGTAGGACACCATACACCACAAAGGCAAACTTTTCTTCCCCACCAGAAAATGTGCCCCAGTTGCTTTAAACATTGTTTTAATTGTATAATTAAATGGTACCTGTTTACCTGTTAAAATCACAGTAAATAGTAAACTGTAAAAATGAATTACGAGTAGAAAGGGGAGTACGGCAAGGGTGTCCCTTATCAGAGGTTCTATTTATTTTAAATATTGAACCGTTAATAAATTTAATGAGGAATGCGACAAATATTGTTGGGAGTTGAAGTCCCAGGAAGTGGAGGGCAACAAGTGAAAGTATGTGCGTATATGGACGATCTGAGTATAATAGTAAGAGATGTTAGCAGTATAAACCAGGTAATCGAATATACAGAAACATTTTGCATGGCATCAGGATCACAATTGAACTTGGGAAAATGTGATTGTGTATTATGGGGCAAATGGAAAGAAAAACCTGAGGGAAAGTAAGGCTCTCCAATAGTGTTAAAATATTGGGAGTAACACTAGGGGAAAATAATATAGAAAGGTAACGTTAAAGAAGGGGCGGCACGGTGGCGCAGTGGAGTTTGCATGTTCTCCCCGTGTCTGCGTGGGTTTCCTCCGGGCGCTCCGGTTTCCTCCCACAGTCCAAAGACATGCAGGTTAGGTGGATTGGCGATTCTACATTGGCCGTAGTGTGTGCTTGGTGTGTGGGTGTGTTTGTGTGTGTCCTGCGGTGGGTTGGTACCCTGCCCGGGATTGGTTCCTGCCTTGTGCCCTGTGTTGGCTGGGATTGGCTCCAGCAGACCCCCGTGACCCTGTGTTCGGATTCAGCGGGTTGGACAATGGATGGATGGATGTTAAAGAAGATAAATGAGAAAAGAGGGTTTTGGAGGTTAAGAAGCCTGACTATGGAGGGAAGATTTTGCTGCTGAAAGCAATAATAATCCCGAAACTACATATTTGGCTATCGTTCCCCCCCCCCCCCCCAAAAAAAAATATTAAAAAAGATTATAAGAAGTTGTTTTGTTTTCCCATGGGGTTCAAAATGCGAAATAATTGCTAGAAAAGTAATAATAAAACAAAAAGAAAATGGAGGGAAAGAATTTCCAAATTGGTATTAAAACATACAGCTACGGTAATTAATATGGCTTTAAATATGAAAGGTAAAATGGCAGATATGATGAGAAACCAATTGGGTACGGAGTTGAGGAAAGCAAAACTGTTAAAAATTACTAACAACAGACCCATCGCTTTTAATGTGTCAAAGCATTATAAGACAGTGATAAAATTTTTAAGGAAACACAGATGGGAGGAAGGAGAGGTAACAATATGGGGAAGGAAAAGAGACCTAAAAGAATATATAAGGAAAGAAGAACGTGTAAAATACAACATATGACAGAAGAGCAAGCAAAGAAAGTATGGCAACAGAACAATGAAAAGGAGCTGACAAATAGACAAAAGGATCGGGGCTGGCTAATAATACATGAAGTATTACCGACAAATGCCGCGATGTATAAAAGGCGGGTAGCAAAAACTTCAAAATGTCCGAGAGAGAACTGTATGGAAGTAGAAACATCGGCACATGTGTTTTGGAATTGCGAAAGAGCCCAAGAAATTTGGAAGGGAGTATTAGAGAAATGGGAAGGGTTATTAAGGAAAGCAGAAATTACAAAGGACGGAGTACTGTTTTTTTATTAGTGGGGAAGGAATTGAATGAGAAAATGGCAAAAAGTCAATGGGAAATAATTAATATAGTTTAAGAAAATATATGATGGGAAAGGAATGAACTGGTGATACATAATAAGAATGTCTCAATTCAAACACTGTTACAGAAATGTGAGAAAGAAGTAGAGGAGGTATGGAAAATAAAAGAAGACCAATTGAATAAGAACAAGGTATGAAAGATAAAGGTAAAGACTGTTTATAATAGAGTTTTTTGGAGGAAAAAAAAATTGCGTCACGGTGGTGGATAATAGTGAATTAGCAAATTGGCCAGAATTTGTGTGTGTGCTCAAATCTAAGATACAGAAAAGAAAAATTAAATGTAAGTGAAAGGGGACAAGCAAAACAGTGTTTGTTCTAAGTAATGGATTTTAGACAAAAAAAACAAAACTGTTTCTTATTGGTCTGCGGTGGGTTGGCACCCTGCCCGGGATTGGTTCCCTGCCTTGTGCCCTGTGTTGGCTGGGATTGGCTCCAGCAGACCCCCGTGACCCTGTGTTCGGATTCAGCGGGTTGGAAAATGGCTGGATGGCTATTACACTACCTGAATTTCTGGGTATGGTTAAACATTTCCCTTCTGTTGGAATGTGTTGCAAAGAAAAAACAGTTTTTATTATAAAGTTATACCGTAGACCTAAAAATATTGTCACCTTCTTTTTTACGGTAAAATGCTGGCAACCCAGCTGCCAGTATTTTACCGTAAATTTAACATTACTTTTTTTTTTTTTTACAGTGTATGAATAGAAGGAACGTCACTATTTAACTCGTGGACAGTTTACAGTTTCTAATCAGAACAATGTGTAAAATTAAACAGGAGAAAACCATGCAAATATGAAAAGAGCACACCACCTGCACGTGGCTATTGAGAAGACTCGGACGATAAGCCAGCAGCGCCCACGGCCACACCACTTGATAAGCTCAGTCTCAAATGTCCAACTTTACGGTCAAATCAAAAGACAGTTATAATTGCATAAGAATGAGCCCAGTCGACCTAGTTAATTGCAAGCAATATTTTAAAGTCTTATAACAAGAACCCAGCAACCACAAAATAATACTTCCTTCAGGAAATAAAAACGAGAGTTTGAGTGCTGTTTCTCTTTTGAAAGTCGCAGATGCCCACATTCAGAGACGAGACACAAAAAGGATTTTTTCGACCCATAGACTGTTTATTTCTCTTAATTTAAAATGTGTATATTCTTCAATGTAACGGTAGTTTCTCTGCATGGAGAACAGAGGAGGGTCTTTTTGATTCAGTCTCTCCCTCCTGTGTTATCAAGCGCCACGAAAAGAAATAGACGGACAGCTGGGAAGCGAGGAGTCCGGCTTTACGGACACACACACACACACACACACACACACACACACACCTGTCTCCCTTATAATGGATGCAGAGCGCATTCAGCAGACACTCTCCACTAGACAACCTTACACACCTTTAGCGCACACATCAGTCTTTGCCACATATAGTCACTCAGTTCATTTCACTCACAGTCACATCATGCTTCTATCTTTTTCATCATGCTGAATTCTTAGATGTGTTTCCTTGAATGAAAAAAGGCTTTGGTTTGTAAACAAGCAAATGTTACCTGAATAATGTATTTTTGTTCATCTCACTATAGTATAAAATTAAAAAAATGAAGTGCAATCTATCCAAACCAGGCATCCATAATCAATTCTTCTTCCTGTCCTTTTTGTCAATTACCACCTGCGTTTCAAGAACACAAGCACTGGCAACCTGATCCAGATTCCAGATCTTTCAATGAGAAGTGTCAGACGGGAGGACAATGGTCTGATCTAGTGAGAGAGTGCATCCCCTTGAATTTTAAGAAGACTGTCTTAAAGTGCTAACCCTCCTTTTTCTTAACTATTTTTCCCCTTAAATCCGTTAGTAAAGGATCACTCTGTATGACCTGTTGCTTTTTATTTATTTAGCTCTTCGTGACAATTTGCTTAACATTAGATTCTACTTCTGGCTTGATCTACACCCCTTTGCTAGTCTACATGTTAGCAAAATCTACGAAATTAAACTATGAAAACGTATGATGTTTTATCTTTTGATGATAAATAAGCTATGTGCGTGTTTTCTAGGAGGAAATCATGCAATAATAAGACAAAGCTACCAGATTCGCACCAGATATTCACATTCCAGCACAACCAGTGCACCCTCACTAAAAAATAATTATATATGCATTTTTGATGTCAGTTCTAAGGTTTATTTTATGTGCGATGGCTTAATTCTGCCATAGGGCGGGACTAACTGCTCAGCACCATGGCTAGTGCCTTGACGTTAACTGTAAATAACGCCCGGTTCACACACCATCCTTGTTTTATCGACTTACCCCAATTTAAACCGTTTTCTTTATCAAAACACGCCAACTTGCACATTCATTTCCCTCTTGCACTAACAAGAGGTGATTCATGGACATGCTCACACAGACCAATGTTCTTTCTTTTTGCGAATGATGTGAATTTCCCCTTGTGATTAATAAAGTATCTATCTATCTATCTATCTATCTATCTATCTATCTATCTATCTATCTATCTATCTATCTCTTTCCAACTAACACATAAAGTACACGCACATGTTAATTCCACGCGTGTTCTCGCGTGCGTGTGTTCTCACAATCGAGTACACATTAATTTCTTCGCACTAACATATCGACATATGTTCCAATCCGCAATCCCCATGCACACCACACATAAATGTCCTTAGAAAGCATGAACGCCCATTTACATGTTATGAAATAGTCCAAGCGGTTGCAGGAAATCGGTAACTTCTCTTCATGGACGACCTGGGTATTTGCAAACGGGCTGAAAACTGATCGAGTTAATGATCACGTTTAAAATGTTCATTCGTCCAATTTCTGAAGCAGCTTTATCCAAAATAAAATAAAATAGCCTATACCGGCATAAATAGGCGCCAGACAGGAACCCGCCGTGGACGGGACGAAGCACATTTAGAGGTGAGATAGAAAATAAATATTTCATTCCACCGCCCACTGTGTCCACATTCGCGCATCTAGGAGCGCGGGTGACTAGTACATCTTTTGAGCAGCAGCATTTGTAAGCAAGTGCCATGACATTAGGGTGTCAGGTCGTTTTCTTAGATTCAACATGGATTCACTCCTTTGCTCTTTGCCTGGATTAATCGATCCACTTTTTTTTCTACGAGGTACAGCCGACCTTCTTTCGTTTAAAATACCTCACTTAGATCTGCATGAAGGTACTAGAGGAAGGTACGGTGTTGCACGCACCGTGGAGAGGCGACGACACTCGTCCTGGATCGATTCCCGTCACATTCACAGGAATGACACCCTGCGTGTCATACTGGGCTGGGTTGAAAGATTCCGAGAACTGCCGGAGAGGGCAAGTATTTGAGTTGACCGGAGGTGAGATTCGCCAGAAAAGGCCACGCAGGATCTTCCTGAACTCACGTCTCATGAGGCAGTAGAGGATGGGGTTCAGGCAGCTATTGGCGTGAGCCAGGCACACGGTGACCGGGAAAACATACGTGTGCACGAGGTAGTAAGCTTTGTCCCAAGGGACAGCGCTGAACTTGACGAGTACTCCCCAGAATGTGAGAGCTTGGTTAGGCATCCAGCACAAAAAGTAGGAAAGCACCACGACGGTGACCGAGCGAGTTACACTCGACCTCCGTTTGGGGTTGTTATTGTTCGTGCTCTGCTGTCTGAGGAAACGGACGAGCAGCAGGTAGCAGATGGACAGAATAGCCATAGGCAGCACGAAGGCAATCATTATCTTTTGCAGGTGGTTAAGCGCTAGCCAGTTCTGACCTTTGGGGAAACGGAGGAGGCAGAGCTTCTCTCCAGCGACGTTATCCACCGTGGAGAACAGGGTGGTGGGTGCGGTGGCAACAGTGGCGGAGACCCACAGCAGCATGCAGACCCAGCGTACTGAGCAGGGCAAGCGGCGGTTCCTGTTCTTCAAAGCTGAGGTCACTAACCAGTAGCGGGCGATACTCATAGCCGTGAGAAAAAACACGCTGGCGTACATGTTCATGACGGTCACCGACAGGACGATCTTGCACATAGCAACTCCAAAAGGCCAGCTGAAGTCCAAAGCAGTGTCCACTGCCCAAAAGGGTAGTGTTAGAACAAATTGGAAGTCAGTGACCGCTAAGTTAAGGATGAAGAAATTGATAGTGGACTTTTTACAGCCTTGCTTCGTCTTCATCAGAAAGAAAACCAGCAAGTTGCCCACCAGCCCTGCTGCGCAAACAACAGAGTACACGATGGAGATAAGGATTCTCAGCACCGGACTGGCGTCCGCGGTCACATCGATATCGTCCAGGGTGCTGAAGTGATGTCCTCCTGTCGAGGCGTTCAGGACTCGGCGGGTGTCGTTCTGCGACTCGGTCATCCCGGTGGACAATAGCAGTATCCCAGGGACATCGGTCACCACAATGGGCATATCAAAGCCTCGATTACAGCTCGCCGGTCGAAACAAACGAAATGTACGCACGAGATCCCAGTAGGCAAGAGCATCAGTAACGGCACAACACATCGACAGACCTTCTCAGCCGGTATTTGAGAGGAGGTGGAGGTGAGGGGTGCAGTTTAACACTAGTGTGTTTCTCTGGGACCGCCCACCGAAGCCCCTATTGGTCTGAAGTGCAGCCGGAATAAAGCAACTGGTAGGTGACTCGAAAGCATTTATCAAATCTCATAATCAGGCAAAGCAACACCTAACTAATCTCCAAAAGATGCGCCACGGTCCCACGCCCAGAATGTTGACAGATCATTAACGGCCAAAGGATGGTTAGTAACAGCCACAGCTCCGCGGCTTAATGTACCTGATAGCCAATCGCATACTCGCTCGGTGTCAAATGAGGAAACCTAAACAATGAATCTTGACAGGACCTGCTATAGCATGAAAGGACCGCAGTCAACACACAGAACCGCGTTAAATACCGTAGCACACGGAGATCACTTCCATTTCACCCTTCTGATTGTGTGTTCTCCATTGCAGCCTTCGGAAAAGAAGGAGAATCACTCGGGAGTGCGAAAGGCAATATAAACTGATAGAATGCTTGTGAGCTCCCAAATGACACACAGTGCTCAAAGATCTGTTTAACTCACAGCACGATTTGTTTATTTATTCGTGTGTCTGTTTATATTACTTTTTTAAATCCATTTCTTTTATCTTGAAGACAATTTCGAAAGCGAGCGAAAAGACTATGCAAAGCATACAGACGTGCTGGTAACATTTCAGTGGATACTCAGTCATATTTATCTCCAAAATGTGTATCCGTATTCATAAACATATACTACCATCATGCAGACTGTGTTTACACAAGAACCTAATAATATAGGTTAGAGGGCATGTTTAAATTAGTTTTTAAATACAATTGTTCACTTTGCACTTGGAGTTTTAACATGTAGAAATGGTACGTATAACATACCTTATATAAAATACCATATAAGGAGAGAGAATTTTTTCATTATTTTATTATTGAAAGTAATGTGCTTGATTTTAAACCCAACATCCTCCTATTGTGTGCCTCATTTTGCTCTTTAAACCTTTACGATTAGCTGAAGCCTTTCTCGGTTGCAAGGCAGGAATCTTCCCGGGGCAGAAAGCCAGTGCCTTTCGTGCACATCCACATTCGAAATGAAATGCTGCTTATTTTAGGGGCGTCAAAGGGAAAATGGAGTGGCACGATACTTAAAGGTGAGAGAGCTTTAAAATTCTCCAGAGGGCACCGTAGCCAAAACAACTCACTCGTTCACGCATTCGTCCGTTTTCCAATTCCGCCATTTTCAGTTTTGGGACTGAAGGGGATTGGAGCTTACCCTGACAGCATGGGCGCAAGGCTGGAACCACCACGGAGTGTTTGTTTCTCCATAGCGTCGCACACTCGCGCAGACACCCATAAGGCGAGGTTACTTAATGTCTCCATTGAACCTAACGGTAATATATTTGTACTGTGGAAGAAAGCCGGAGTGCTGGTAGAAAATTCACTCTGCACTGCCGAGGATGTACAGCCTCCATAACAAAAGTGCGCGTACAAAGGAATCACACATTCATGACTCACTGTATACTACTGCTCTGTGTTTATTAATTGTACTGTAGTGTATAGAGTCTACATGAAACAGTGCCAAATGTGTACGTCATGATGTACTGTATAATAACATATAGTTACTGTAATATGACAATAACCGGATGTCAGCAGAAAAAAGGAAACACAACTCAAGGGGAATGTAATGTTTTAGAAGTTATCACTCAGTGTGTCGGTGCGCCAGCAGGTTGCACAGCCAATAATGAGCAAAGCGGTAACATTAGGATAGACAGTGTCTGTGATGAAAACGTCCTAAATCTCCAAGAGGGAATGGACCGTCCCTCTCCATGATCACTTCACTCGAAACTGCAAGGGAGAATAGGCACTTATTTATAGCCACTTAAGGCACTAGGTGGGGCATCATTAGGGGAAGGAAACTGTTATAGCCTGGGGTAGAATCATGTCACGTTCTCCTAGGGCAACAGAAGCCAAGAACATAAGCGCAAGTGCCAACAGTGTTTGGCCCGGTTTGAGAGTGAGGGTTGAAATGAGGTTAGGATACTCCCTGGCTGAAAGATGGCAGCACCTGCTTCAATTCCAACAGTACCCTTTTAAAAGTGGGTACTCTGATGAACCTGTTTAAGTTACTGGCTGTGGGACCTTCCATAAAGAATCAATTTAGATGGGGTTCTGTAAATCTGTACATGATAGATAGATAGATAGATAGATAGATAGATAGATAGATAGATAGATAGATAGATAGATAGATAGATAGATAACCCATGAAGGGAAATCTGCTTTAACAGTAACGTATGGAATATATAACAAAGCAGAAACAGTGCTAATTAGAAATGTTCATAAAATATAAAAATAATGACCCTATAATAATAATAATAATTTATTTATATAAATAAATATGTAATTTATATAACTAAACAACTCTTGTCCTATGCCAGTCTCTTTTGTACTGGAAAGTATGTTTATAAAATGTAACGGTTGCAAGCAAAGGAGAGCCTTGTCAGTGCTTCTTTGAGCTTTGTGGTCGAACGAACCGGTGACATCGCATCAGAGAAGTTTGGTAGCAGTCCTTACAATCGCTTCTAAGTCAGTCGTCTTCCTCTTTGCTACCACACTGTCAGTGAGCCCAGGGGTAATCCCGTAATAAAACCGACCCGTTTACTGTGGTTATTTAGCAGACCATAACGTCGATCAATGCATTACTCGTTGTGAACTGGTAGAGTTTTGTCACTCACACGCTTTAAAGACCCCGAGTCTCTTCTGAAAGAATAACTCGTTTGATCCGCCCTGTCTATGTTATCACCCAGTTTAGTTTATTGTTGACCCCATGCACATTTAAAAGTAACGATTCTGTATTGGCACTTGTTGAGTTGTGAGGTTCCTATAGAAACATTGCTTGACAAAGAATCATTTTATTGATTGTTTTAAATAGGTTGGTAATGCGAAGATGAAAAAGAACTCTTTACTATACAGCAGGCTACAGAATCCTGACAGACCAAGAAAAGCCGAACTTAGCCTGTATTATTATATGCATCAAGAGTCACTTAAATCACGAATCAGATCTCTTATAAATTATTCATGGTTATTTATGGAACCAGTTACCGATGTAAATAAGGTTATTTCTGGAATTCTTAAGTGGATGGTTATTTTGGGAACCAGAAACGGTTCCGCTATTGTATCGCTCTCAGGGGCCTCTTTGAAGAGTGCAGGTTGTTTGTAAGTCTGCACTGCCTTTTTCTCCGCCATTGCCAAATCATGCTGTTTTGAAGCTTTTCTTATCTGACCTAAGCCATAGACTTTTTCCACACCGTCATTGAACTAATCATAAAGATCGGCTAGACAGTCGACTGCTTATTATCTCGTAACTTCTTAATGACAATTTATTGCTTTCAGGCATTCAACGAGTGGATGGTTCATGTGGATGGTTTGATCATGGCTTCGCTCTAGAACCACTTAGACGTCTTTATTTTTAAGAGTGGATGGTCTCGGTGTTTTTAGTTATCGTACTTTGAAGGAAACCAACTAGATTGACTATGAGATCTGAACATTTGTCATGGTCTTTACTGGTGACACCGTGACAGCACATCTCGGTGTGTCGCGCTACACTCTTAAGAGTTAAAGGCTCTTCAATGGCACTTTACTGCAAGTTGTGGCGTTCCTCGTGGATCTGTTGCTTGACAAGGATTCATTTCGTCCTAAGAAGGGATCTTTGCATATCAAATTGGATCTTTAAGCTTTGAAAATGTTCTTAGTACGTGAGCAAAATAGATATCTTTAATTTATAGTGGATTATAGCAGGTAACAAACCAAATACACCTGAACTTAACCTATGTTATTGCATGCATCAAGAGTGCTTTTACAATCATGAATCCGCAGTTATTTCATAAATCTATCATCATATTCATGACATTTTTGGAGCCAGCTACGGATCCGAATGAGTGGTTCTTTCTAGAATGTTCGTGTGGAGGGTTTTTTTTTTAACCCAAAATGTGATCGCTCTTGAAGAACCACCCAGGCACCTTTATTTTTCAGAGTGCCGGCTGCTTTCAGCCGTCTGACAAAACGACATCATCTACGCAAAACGCAATCTTCTACAGAGTCTCTGGTCCTACCCTCAGTTTGAATCATGTGGGTTCAGAAAATTAGTGGTAAGGTGATATTCATATTACTTTTATACAATACTTTAACCGAAATACAAGTTAATCAAACATACACCGTGTACTCAGATCAAATCTATTGGAAATGATTTATTATTATTATTATTATTATTATTATTATTATTATTATTATTATTATTATTATTATTATTATTATTAACTTATAGTGTAGTAAAAGTGTAGCAGAGAACGGTTGGAATCAACCTGGTGCAGAGAAAATTACCAGTCAGAGAGGCCCTATTTGGCCTAATGGTGTCTCCGGAAAAATATCCAACGAGGACAACGTGAAACGTGCATTTATAAATGAGGGCAGCTTGTTTTCACGTTGGCCGCTTTTTGTGTATGTGTTTCTAGACCATTAGCGTCCAAGTCTCCATGTGCCTGTACATTAGTGCGTACTTTGAGGATGTACGCTGGCAGGTGAGTGTTTGTGGCTGTGAGTGTCTGGGTATCGAGTTCCCAAAACGCGAATCAATCAATATAATTCAATAGATGCATCCCAAACAAATCGAGATGAAACAATTAGATATTAACACCATGGTAAGTGAATAGCTAAGAAAGGGAGTAATACTCCAAATCCTCTTCGATTTTATTCAAATGGCCACCGGAGGGCGCCGTTACACAGCAATAGAGTTTCTATTAAATTGAGCCTGGATGAATGGAAGTCGCTCAGTCTTTACACTGTTTATTCTTAGGATGTTTCCGCTCTTTATATGTTTTCAGTTATTTATTTGGTGTTGGAAGAACGAGATAAGGTCATAAATACTTCAAACACACTTTGTGAACTCGCACATGTGCGAGTTAAATTCAACTTTATGCATGGTTTTACTGGAACCATGTACAGTATACACTGAACATAGAGATGCCCTTCCTACAGCCAATGAATTCTCCTGTAGATTTTTAAATATATAGCTTCGGCTGCAATGTGACCTTGATTTCTTTGATTTAGTAAGAGCAGTAGTAGTGACCCTTGATATTGAGATTAACTGCACATTTTTAACATCTCCCTCTTTCTGGCCCGTTTCTTTCAATGAGATTTTGACACTTTTGTTAAATAAACGCGTTATATGAAATATATTTCAGAAATAAACTTCTACAAACGCTATTAGTGTTGTCGGATATACTAAAGATCTCATGATTCGATATAAATCTAATATTAAGTCATAGCTGCATTAGAAGACTGGATGATGCGAATACTTTTTAACATTAAAGTGAAAAGCTCACTGAACCCGTTAGTTTGACTTTCTGGTCACCATCACTATAGGCGCCTTACTAGGACAATTCTTCATTATTACATCTGCAGGTTGGTCGTTCATTTATCTGGTGTATATTCCGTGGTTTGTGAAGCCTTCTTCTGTTTATGGTAGTGGTCTAATAATATGAGTGACGAGGACATCTTAAACGTATCGCAAAGTCTTCCAGTTTGAATTTGGTGGCAGGGTGGCACAGTGGGTAGCGCTGCTGCCTTGCAGTTGGGGGACCTGGGGACCTGGGTTCGCCTCCCGGGTCCTCCCTGCGTGGAGTTTGTATGTTCTCCCCGTGTCCTCCGGGTACTCCGGTTTCCTCCCACAGTCCAAAGACATGTAGGTTAGGTGCATTGGCGATTCTAAATTGTCCCTAGTGTGTGTGTGCGTGTGCCCTGCGGTGGGCTGCCTTGTGTTGGCTGGGATTGGCTCCAGCAGACCCCCGTGACCCTGTAGTTAGGATATAGCGGGTTGGATGATAGATGGATGGCATGGCACAGCCTTGCTGTCAAATGATGCTCAGGTCTCCAGCTGCAGTGCCCTGCAGTAGACGTGTCCTCCTGTTGTCCACTTAGGTGTCCCTTCCCGTAGTTAGATATTAACCATCATGGACAGTGTTGGGTTCTGCCGTTTGCTCTTTGATCCATGTGACGCAAAGGCGGTTATCTTGAAATTGTTTTAAATGTATTACTCATACCACATGCCGTCTTTTCAGTTATTCTTTAATTGATTACGCAATTAGAAAACGAGGCACCATTTAGTCATTTGCTGCAATGTATTTGACTGTAGAGTAAATGCCAGAGGAGCACTGAAGAACAATGCATTACTTTAATTGGTTTAATTTGATAATTGTTTCCATATTTGCTACCTTAAAATAAATCAACATTTCTGTAAAGATTGTGAACACATTTTAAAGTTCTAAGTTCCTCCATGTACAAAGTAGCGCACGTTTTCACATTTTACTGTCATACAACATTGAATCGCAGTGGGTTTAATTTAGCTGTTTTGACAACATGAAAAAAGACTGTTTAATGTCAAAGTGAAAACAGATCTCTGTAAAGTGAACTAAGTTAATGACAAATATAAAGCAGAAAAGAATTGATGGCATAAGTATTCTACCCCTTAAAGTCCGTGTCCAGGAGATAGGCAGCCTTCAGTCAGTGCACACAGCTCTCAAGCAGCTTTGCACTTCTCCACACTGCCATTGCTCCCTGACCTTCCTTTAAAAGGTGCTGAAGCTCTCTCAGCTTACATGGAGATCGCGAGTGATCAGCCTTTTGTAAGTCCAGCCACAGATTCTCAGTTGGCTTGTGATTTGGACGCTGACTTGGCCACTACAGTGCTGTTTTTAAGCCACTCGCTTTGGCTTCATGCTTGGGATTGCTGTCTTGCAGGGAAACCAATCTTATCCCAAAACACAAGCATCTTGCATCAATACGTTTTATATTGACTTATTTGGCTGATGCCTTTATTCAAGGCAACTTACAATATCGTGATACAATTAGTTACATTTCTTTTGGTTTTCCAATTGGAGTAGAGGGAGGTCAGGTGACTTGCTTAGGGTCACACCGTGGCAGTAGCAGGATTTGAACCCACCACCTCAGGTTTCGATGTCCACATCCTTAACCACTACACCACATCAGTCGTATCTCCAGAAATCCCCCCGTGTTTTGCTGCATTCATTTTCCTCTTGTAAGCCTTCCAGGGCCTGCTGTCAAGAAGTATCCCCTCATCATAATGCTGCCACCACCATGTTTCACAGTCGGGATGGGATTTTTTTTTTATTATTTGCTATCTTACACTTATGCCAAACATGGCATTTAGTCCAATAACCAAAAAAGCTCAGTTTTAGACTCATCAGACCATAGAAACTTCTTCCAGCTGACTTCAGTATCTCCCCTGTGCCTTCTGGCAAACCCAAGCCAAGATGTCATGTGTATTTTTTAACAGTGGCTTTCTCTTTGCCTGTCTCTCATAAAGCTCCAATAGTTGCTGTCTGCATAACTTTTCCAATCTTAATGACTGTAGCTTGTCACTCCTTCTGAGTTCTCACAGGTCACTTGGTGGGCTCCCTCACTAGTTGTCTTCTTGCACGATTATTCAGTTTTTGTGGATGGCCTGCTCTATTCAGATTTACAGCAGTCCCTTACTTTCTCCGTTTTGTCATGGTTGATTTAACTGGATTCCAAGGGATATTTTCTTGGCTTCGTCCCATGACTTGTGCTTTTCTTCACCATTTTACAGAGCTGCTTTGGATTATTTTTTGCCTTTATTGTGTAAGTTAGGAAGCCATACTGATTAACCATTAACTGAACTTTCTAGATAAAGTTCAATTATGATACAGTCCGCTGAAACCCCAGACTGGTGATCTCCATTGAATTAATTCTGTAACTTCTAAAACCAGTTGGCTGCACCACTGATGATTTAGGTGTGTCATAGTAAGGGGGTAAATCAGATTTTGTGTGCTGTGATTAATTTAGGCCACTTTGCAGAGATCTGTTTTCACTTTGATATTAAAGAGTCTTTTTCTGTTGGTCGTTGTCAAAAAGTCAAATTACATCCGTGGTGATACAGCGTTGTATAACAAAACAATATTAAGCTTCCAGGGGGTAAGCATATTTGATAGGCACTGTATCAATTCAGTACTGCTATTTTTACATGAAAGCACCGTTATCGTCGTTGTTAAAAATGACTTTGATGAGCCCCGACTTGATATTTGCGACATAATCTTATTGTAAAGACCTCGCATGATACACCCAGACTTACGCATAGTGCGCAGACATGTTGTTCCCAGCGCATGCGCTACACGTATATTGGTGGCCACCACGGTCACTTGAGACTCCCTGGCAGGACAATCTGCCCGGTTCTCCCTCAAACTGTTGTTCCGACTCGCACCGCTGAGCGTCTCTAGTTGTTCATTTTCTCTCCAGAGGAGGAGCCTCCCCCACCCTTAACCTCCTCAGTCCCCCAGTTGAGAAAGTTGGGAGACTTTTGTTATCTGTCCGCTCTCACGAGAGAAACAGTCGCGTCTGCAGAGGTGCTGTTCGCTAATGGGACTGCCGCCCACACAGACGCGGGGCACGCAAGCGGAACACCGGGGCGCCCGGGGGGTTATGCAAATGAAGGGTGACCGACCATAAAGGTCGAGCGGGAGGACAGATGCGGCGAACCGAAATGGGCTGACATGCACAGACGGGACGTTCATTGGATTACTGCATTACTTTGACTTATTTCTTTTTTTTTGCCCCGATAATGCTGCTTTAGTCCAAGTGCACGCGCAGCGGTGCCCGCTCCGAGGACATCGTGCTGTCTCAAGTTCGACGAGTTTCCCTTCAGAGGCCAAGCATGTTGGTGCCCCGCGGACTCGTATCACTGACTTGTCTCCTTCAAGGTTGTTTCCTCTTCTTATGCAGAACTGGCGAAGCATCGGGGGCAACAGGTAAGTCTTGCAGTTAGACGAGGCGCAAAGAGCAGAAGCCGACCCCGAGTGACACCTGGGGACGTGGGCGCAATCACAGCAAGACAGCAGCGCCCAGAGAAGAGCGCGCATGTTATAATTATTCTATTTATGGCTGATGCTTTACAAGTGTAGTGTAATTATGTGTATTTTGTACAACTGGAGTAGGGACTGGCAAAATGACCTGCTCAGAGTCACAGGTGGGGATGGAACCAGCAAGCCTGTCTATTCTTTCCAATGACCTAGGCACACCACCAAAGTGGCATAACCATTAAACAACCTTTATGTTTAAAGCACCTTTTAATAGCTGGGCACTACTTGTGTGGAGTTTACACGTTCTCCTTGTGTTTCAATGGGTGTCTCTCAATATCCTCTGATTTTTTTCTCACATTCACAGTTCGTGAGAGTTAAGTAAAGTGGCCATTCCAGATTGCAAGTGTGAGTATGCACGGCAACTCTGTCTCCACCCCCCATCACCAACTTGAGTCCCTATCTTGGACCCTAAATTGAACAAGCAGGTTAGAAAGTGGGTGTAAGGAATGTTCAATAGTGAACACCATCCTAAGATGCTTTACAACCCCAGCTCCCCATGACCCTGTTTAGGAGAAGTAGGTTTGAAAATGGACGGATAGACTTACAATTATTTACAGAGGTCTTGTGCAGTTGGTGTAAATTCAGTTTAAGTCCATTCTGAAAATCTTTTATAAAACTTACATTGAGTCAGTCTTTACTGATTTTCATCTGGCCTGGTTTGGAAATCATAATGTCAGCAACAAAAACAGAATAAATTAAACAGTAAAATGGAGCAGTGAAATAAGAAAGTCTCAACAGTGAAATCTAACAGACCTGTTTAATAAGCAGGTATTCTGGAAAGCAGCATGCATTCTATCAGACCGGACTCACCTGCTACATTCTCCATTTTAGTTTTTGCCATCAGGTTACAGGCTCAAGGCTCCAAAGATAAAAAGCAACTGTTTCAAATACTCCTGCATTCTAACTGCTGTTAATCTTCTAAATAAGTTCAACTTTAACAGACATCTATGGGCTTAAACCATTGGATGAACTGTCATAATTTGCATCAATCATGAGTCAAGTTTTAATGTTGGTTTAATAGCTACTTATATGTGGCAATGAGCTGGCACCCCGTGCACAGACTGCTGCTGCTCTGCGCCCTTTGCTTGCTGGAATAGGCTGCAGCTCCCCACAACCCTACTCAGGATTATGCAGGCTGAGAAAATGGTCTGGTAAGGTAAGGTAATATTTAAAATCTAATGGTGTACCATAAGTATTATGCTCACTGCTATATTAGTAAGTTGTACTAAGTTTATATCTGATGGCTGTGTTCTTTGTTGGTGTTTTTTAATGTTACCTTGTAGTATCTCTGGCAAACCAATTTTCCCTCATGGGACATTAGATAGATAGATAGATAGATAGATAGATAGATAGATAGATAGATAGATAGATAGATAGATAGATAGATAGATAGATAGATAGATAGATAGATAGATAGATAGATAGATAGATAGATAGATAAAATTTTATTTGTCACCAGTGGGAAATTTGCCTTTTACAGAAGCTCTTTAAATAAATAAATACATAGACAGATAGATAAATATATATACAGTACACATGTGCTATGGTCTGAACACAAACCAGAATGACTAAAAAAGAAGAAAAATGAAAAAAAAAAGAAACCGTCTGACTTGGCATTCCCAGTGCCAGTGAAGCATTATGGTATAAAGGAGCCCCCGTAGTGTTTCTTATCACACTGCTGCTGAAAGTCCTCAGTGCGAGTGTGTCAGAGAGAGGATGTGCAGCATTGTTCATAATGGCACTCAGTTTTTGTCTTCATTCTCTCCTTCACTATGACCTCTGGAGGTCCAGAATGACCCCCGTAATGGAGCCTGTCCTTTTATCTGGCTTGTCAATTTGGTGGATCTCTGTTGAAATGTACCATCCCAGCACTCTACAGCCCAGGAAATGGCTCTCGCATCACAGAGTTGAGGAATATGTGAAGGATGTCACAATATTAAAGGAATACAGTCTCTTAAGGAAAAAAATAAATAAACAGAACTGAATTAAAAAACTTACTCCAGGGTAAAAGGCAGTCGGAGGTGGGGATTGACTCAGTAGCTTTAGGGTTGAAAGGACAATACCTTCCTGGATGACACTGCAAATGATCACTTGCTGCTCTTGGTCTCCATCACATTTTGTTGCATTCTGTCACTTTATACTTGTGATTGATTTATTTTATTAGGATTGTTTAGACATTTGTCAACCAGCAAAAAGTTAGAAACTAGTGGGGCAATGTAATTAGATTAGCATAGTAAAGTGATAGTCTGCGGTTGGGAAGACTGATATTTCGAGGTAAGGTTTTTATAGTCATTAGTCATGGTGCTGGAGAGTGGAAACCTGCTGCATGTTGATTAGCACATGCAGGCACAAATTTCACTCAACTCTGTACATTTGACAGTAATAACCCCATAACCATTCATAAGCAGCAGATGAAAACTTATTCCATAATAACTCCCCCATGCACACATGCTCACATACAGTGAGGAGTCAGTTAGTGTTTGGTTTCATCCATATGTCTTCCAGAATAAGCCTCTAACAGCTTTTCACATCTGGACTCTGCCAGTTTTGCACATCTGTCTTCATAAAATTGCTGAGCCTCATTTGAGATGGATAGTCCAAGTTTTCAACTCATTTCCATAAATGGAGTGTGGTCTGATTAGGCTACTGCAAGAAAGCTCACTTTTTGTATTTTTAAAAACTTCATTTTCCCCTGTGCTTTTTGGCCTTATGTCGTGGCCCATTGTCTTGTCGGAAGGTGAATGATGCTGTAAGTCCTTGTCTGCTGTGGACTGCAGCAGTTTATACTTTGTGATTTCTGTGCTCTTTGCTGCCCCTGTTTAAAATTCTATATTCAAAATGAATCCAGACGTTAACTGTAAGTACCATCTAAGTAACTTGATGGTGCCAATGCCATGCTCTGTGGCTGAGACAGCATTATGTTGCAGCAGATGTGTCACTTAACATAAAGTCAGCTTTGGTCTCAGCAGACCACACAGCCTCATCCACTGAATGTCAGAGTCTACTACACGCATTTAGCCAAACTGTAATTAAAATATCATGTAAGCTTTTTTAACTAAGGGTTTTCATTTTTACCAGTCTGCAATAAAGCCCAGATTTTATTTTAGCGGATGCCACTTTTTCTCATTTCTAAGAGACAAGTGTAATTCCTTTTGAGTAAATATGGGCCTTTAGATGGGCATCTTGACCAGTCTCCTTCATTGTTTCATCATTTCTTTAGAAACTTGTACTGAGATTTAAGTTTTTTTTTTTGCCTAGGAACCTTTTCTCCACTTCTCCAGACAGGGGCTTGTCAATATTAAATGTCAATATTTGCTTTTTCCACTCCCTAGGAATTCTAAGTAGCAACTGTGGGACTTGACAAAGATCTGCATATTTATCACTCAGTGCCCTGGTCCTCATTTTACCTCCTCACATGGAGAGGCTGGCCTTGAACCCGGAGCCTCTGAGTCACTAAGCAACAGCTTCTCCATTTGAGGTCATGGAGCATCCCTTTGGCACGGTGGTAGAGGAGGCGGCTGTGTCATCCGGAGGTCATGCAGATCTCATAGAGGATGAGCAGCTGAGAGGGGGTCATCCTGGGTGAATGCCTCTGCATAGGCAAAATGCCAGAAAAACTCACGGGAAACGCCCTAATTGGACACATGTGGACTGCATTTAGTTAATTACGTGACTTTTAAAGACATATGTGGGTAACAAATCTGATCAAAAGGGTCGAATCAGTCCTGTTCTGATTGTTCTTTCCAGTTAATTTAGAAGGGCATAATCATTTGTGTTGATTGCAAAAAATCTTTTTGAAATACCTTTAGAACACCAAGTTGTAACAAAGTCAATGTGAACAAGTCCACAGGTAGTGCATACATTTGTACAGACCAGTACTGCTGTCTGGTGACTAAGACCTTTAAACTTTGTGCAATACTTTGTGGCCATAAACCAGTCATTTAACCTGCCTGTGCTCCACAAGTAAACTGTTATTTTAATATTAGAGCTTTCACCCCAAACAAGGTTCCTTGTGACCCTTGTGACACAAGAATGTTATGTCATGGTATGAGTACATGTGGGTATTCATAATTTCGATATGTTCTTAGGTTCGTGGGTTGGTCTTTACTATACAAAGACCATTTATTCATTTTCTGACCCACTTATTGCACATCAGGTTCACGGATTTCAGTGTCTTTCCCAGCAGAATTAAGTGCAAAATAAAGGAGCTAACACTGGATGGAACAACAGTCCAAAACTGAGCCCACTTATGGACCGACCTGACTGGGCCTTTTTCTAACATATGCATATATGAGAAAAAAACGTACACAGACATTGGGAGAAGAGAAGATTCAAAACCCACTCTCTTGGAACTATGAGCGAATAGCACTAGCCACAGCATCCTCATACTGTACCGATATGAAAGAATTGTACAAAAAGAAAAGTTATTTTTTGCTATACTTACAGATCATCATAGATACTGAGAAACAGAAGACATTTTCAAAAGGGATTTTCTCCAGTTCTCCTTCCACATCTCAAACGTGTGTATCTTAGGCCACTCTGGACTGGCCCTGTATGAGAGTAAGGGTAGGTGTCCTTGTGGATTTGCCCTGCAATGGTCTGATAATCCATCCATGTTTCCTGCCTTACTCTTACTGCTTCCAGCAAAGGCTTCAGTCTCAGTGGCTCACCTGAATTAAAGGAATACTTCACCCAAAAATGATATTAATTTCATATGTTACTTTCCCCATGTAGTTTGTAGTGATGGTCAAAAAAAAAAATTTAGTCTAACATTTTTTAGTCGAGAAATTACATAACAAAGATTCTAATTGAATGAGACCCTATGGTAACCAATACTGGACAACGGCAAATGATGTGAAAAACATCCATAGAAAAAAATAAGGAAATTCTCATGTTGCTTGTGTTGCATAATCCACATGTCCATTTCCCTTTTCATATGTTTGGAATGTTTAAATATATGCATTTTTTGCTATAATCTATATATATAAAATCCCTATGTGCGTCCAGGTGTCCGTGTGTGGGTGTCTTCTGGTGAAGTGCGCATGCGCGGGGCACGGTGCTATGTGTGATATTACTGTCAGAGAAAGTTAGAGGCGTTTTACGGAAATACAAACCAGTATTACTGCGAGAGGAAATTAAAGGTACACAATACAGTGACGCATATTACAGCCGCATACAAGCCAGTATTACTGTCAGAGGAGATTAAAGGGCATATTACCGACGCGCACGCCTGTATTACCGCCAGAGAAAATTAAAGGTATATTACGGACGTACGGACGTATATTACGGACGTACAAGCCAGCGGACGTACAAGACGGTATCCTTCAATAAGGGCGCGCACAAAAAGGCGAGCCTCAAAAGGACGACCTCAGTTGGGCGCAGCGAATAAAGGCGCACGTAAATAAAGATCTGCACCTGTTGCTCTTCACATATTCCAGAGCCATTTGAACTAAATTATCTACGTGCCCTTATTGAATAGAGCCGTACAAGACAGTATTATCCATCCAACCATCCATTTTCCAACCCGCTGAATCCGAACACAGGGTCACGGGGGTCTGCTGGAGCCAATCCCAGCCAACACAGGGCACAAGGCAGAAAACAATCCTGGGCAGGGTGCCAACCCACCGCAGGACACACACAAACACCAAGCACACACTAGGGCCAATTTAGAATCGCCAATCCACTTAACCTGCATGTCTTTGGACTGTGGGAGGAAACCGGAGCGCCCGGAGGAAACCCACGCAGACACGGGGAGAACATGCAAACTCCACGCAGGGAGGACCCGGGAAGCGAACCCAGGTCCCCAGACCACCCAACTGCGAGGCAGCAGCACTACCCACTGCGCCACCGTGCCGCAGACAGTATTACTGTCACAGAAAATTAAAGACACACAATACACGGCGGCAGCCCACGAAGAACGGTCAGCTCAGAAAGTAAACATCAACAAAAGAAAGGCTGAAAGAAAGAAAAATACGACCAACAAAAAGAATGAGGTCAAAGTCCCTTGCCATTTAATATAGACTGTTCCTACTAATGATTATGCACTACTGTTCTAGCGCCCATTATTGTAACGGGCTAAATGACTAGTTTTATTAATAATTGCTTATGCAGTGCTCCGGTTTCCTCCCACAGTCCAAAGAAATTCAGATTAGGTGCATTGGCGATCCTAAATTGTCTCCATTGTGTTGTTGCTGTGTGTGTGTGTGTGCTCTGCGGTGGGCTGGCGCCCTGCCCGGGGTTTGTTCCTGCCTTGCGGCCTGTGCTGGCTGGGATTGGTTCCAGCAGACCCCCTTGACCCTCTGTTAGGATATAGCAGGTTGGAAAATTACTGACTGACTGTTTATGCAGTGTACAATATAAACAAGAAAGGCACATTCCCATAATACTGTGCATTTGAACTGAAGACTGGATTCGTGACCATTGAATAAGAGGAGAGCCGGATCTTCACTTTCCCATAATACTGTGCTTTTAAAATGAAGACGGGGTCCTTGACAAATGAATGAGGGGGAGAGGCAGATCTTCACATTCCCATGATATTGTGCTTTTGAATTGCCTTTCCTGTTTATATTGTACGCTGACTCATTATATGTGGGCTTTAGTGATACTGGTGGTGGGTTTTCTACAGACTTTCACCAATAACAAAACAAAAGCCTACACACAAATTCACTGCATGCAGGAGAACATCCTCTCCTGTCAGCTGGAATCTGTTTTCAGCTCTTTTCATCTATTTTTGAGCAGGAATAAGATTCCTGTTGGCACAGTGCCATTCCACTTCAGTATGTTATGAAAACTGTTGTGGTTCAATTAACAATTTTAAGGAGTGTCCAGCTGCCCAGAGTTGTCATGGGCAGGTAGTTTATCTAGGCCAACAATGACTTATCATTGGTGGTCACTTGAAATCGAGTATGACTGTTCTCCTTCTGGGCCCTGGTTCTTAGGGTGGGTAAAGATGCCAGTCCTAAACCCACATACTCTTCTGCAGTGTGGACAGGGAGAAATGGTGATTATTGGTTGTGTCGTTTTGGAAACAGCTGTCTCCTTTCTATGCCTGTGGCTAATTTCTGCAGCACTATGGAGATTTTGATTGTAATGTGCAGCACCTGCACCAAAGCACAAACAAGCTTTCTCCAGGCCTCCCTGTCAGTTGTTGACACTTCCCAGCTGTTAAGATCTATTTGGCACTTTAGGTGCCTGCCGTATGTTGTCCAGGAGTCTAAGTTGTAAAGTAGGGTTGTAAGTACTATGGCATTATATACAAGAATTTTTGCCCTGGCTTGGAGGTCTCGGTTTTCAATTTAGTCTTGATGGTACAGGACAGGCCAAAGGCGTCTCACTAAAATGCATCTGTAAATATCAGATTGGAGGAGTTGTGACTATTGTTGTGTTAAAATTCAATTCATAGCCCTGTCAATGTCTGTGTGGAGTATGTATGTTCCTCAGGTAATGTAGCTAGTAATACCACATTCATGTATGATTACAGTAATTGCCCGCTGTGTATACATCTTGAGCCCTAGCCCTGAGTGACCATTAAAGGTCCAGGACAGCCTTGATTTGAGCCAAGATATCCAGCAAAGCAAAGCAAAATGTCCAGAAAAGAGGAGGTACAAAGCTCAATGAGTGTTTGGAGTAGTGAAGAGGCCAGTGTCAGAGAACATCCACTAGCTCCCAGTTTTAAGGAGTGAGCAGGCCAGACTGCTCTTCTGGCATGTTTGAGTTTCCAACTCCTGAATGCAATTTGATGACCACATCACTGGTAATGTTGACATATATCTTATCATATCCTTCTTGCTTTTCTTCATGAAAGTATTTAATAGTATTATGAGACCCTTGTGCCTAGCATGCCAGCCTGCTCTTTGTCCATGTGGCAGCAGGAGAGTGTTGAGCTATGGGATTGTTACAGTGTACCCCTTGAGATCTAAGTAGAGTTCAGGTTTGTCAGATGAATGCTGGGACATTGGTGCACCAGAAACTTTCAGACTTCATCCTTGTGTAAAGGGAACTGCACAGGAAAATATCACATCAGATGTGTGTATGTGTGTGATTTTGTTTGTTCCCAGAAGGCAGTGTGGTTAACATTCTTTTATTTTTTTCTGGACTGATCTCAGATAGGTGGTCCAAGGATTTCGACCAGTTTGAAGTTGTCTACCCCATCCAAGTGGATGAAATTGGCCAGACCATCTCTGAGTCTTGGTCACCTAGCCTTGTGCGTGGAATTCACAAGCGGGACTTATCCTCAGCACATATCTCTGAGCACATTTACTACAAGGTTGTCCATCGGCGGCAGGAACTGCTGTTTAACTTGACTGTCAATCATAACCTGCTGGCACCAGGTTTCATATCTGAGAGAAGGCATGGTAGCCTTGCTGGAGCCAAGATCTGGAAACACAACCGCAACTCCTGCCACTTCATTGGAGATGTTCTGGACCAGGCATCTCAGAGAGGGAGAGCAGCTATTAGTGCCTGTGGGGGCCTGGTGAGTAACTAGTGGGTTTAAATGTGGTTCCATAAGATGGATATCCCTTAGACCAGGGGTGCCCAACTCCAGTCCTGGAGGGCCGCAGTGGCCGCAGGTTTTCATTCTAACCCATTTCTTAATGAGTGACCGGTTTTTGCTGCTAATTAACTTCTTTTGAATTAATTTTCTTTGACTTGCTCTTGGAGACTCAGACCCCTTAATTGTTTCTTTTTCCTTAATTAGCAGCCAAACAATAATGAGACACAAAATGAGCCAAAACAGGCCCAGCAAACTGTGACCATCATACAATATCTGAAAATAAAGAAAGGTGAAGGTCTCAGGAATGCTGATCTGCTCTTAGAAAAGAGAAAATCCTTAATTTTGGAAATGTCTGCTGTTGCACAATGAGAGTGGCAATAAGCCATGGAATTAAAGAATGGGTTTAATTAACGACAAGACTCAGCGCCTCATTAAGCAGCTGGTTGGAGTGAAATTGGTTGGAGTTTCAGGCCCTGACTTAGCTGGCCTTCTGTTGGCTCACTCACTTCACATATCACTTCTGCGTTGGTGCCATTTAAGGAAAGAAATGAAGCAATTCAGAGGAACGACGAAGAAATTCAGGGAAACATTTCTTAAAAACCAAGTCAATTAAACTTAATTCAAAAGAAGTTAATTAGCAGCAAAAACAGGTCACTAATTAAGAAAAGGGCTAGAATGAAAACCTGAAGCCACTGCGGCCCTCCAGGACTGGAGTTGGGCACCCCTGCCTTAGACAACTGTAAGGCCTGGAGGGCCCAGTGAGTGCAGGATTCTGGGGTTTCCTGGTTGAGTCTGAGGACAGCAGAGCCCAATGCTAGCAATAGGTGTTGCTGTCAGGAGTATGGAGAAGAAAGGGTGCACCATATGGGCTTCATAAGTTAAGGGATATCAGCTCTGTATAAGTAAGACAGATTTGGCCTTGCCTTTTGTGAATCCATTTATTCAATTAGAGTCCTAGGAAGCTGCCATATATCCCCGTGGAAGAGGGTACAAAATAGTACCCAAGCAGTTCATTGTAGGGCACTCTGGTAGAGAAGATGAACTCAGCACCCTGCTAAAAGCTACACTATAATGGCCACCCATCTATTTATGGTATGTTTTATCTAGGGCAGACATGTAAAATGAAGGAATTGACATTTACCATACATGACACTTATCTGAAGTGATTAGTAATCACAACGCTTGCCATATGAATAGCATGGCAGTGCATTATCTAGTACTGCTGCCTCACAAACTTGGTGTCCTAAGTTCAACTGCTACACTTAGTCATTATCTGCTTGGAGTTTACTTGTTCTCCTTCTTTCCATATGCCTTTATTCTGGTCACTTCTGTTTCCAAAAATGTGCAGATTAGGTTAATTGACAATTCAAAGCTGACTTTGTGTGCCTGAGTAGACCCTACAGTGGACTAGTGTGTCATTCAGGATTGGTTCCTCCCTTCTGTCCAGTGCTGGGATAGACAATCACATCCCAGCAATCCAAGATTTGATTAAACAGGTTAGAGAATGTTAGGGCTCATTAACTCTTTACATATTGAACACAATGGTGTTTACCCCAATAACTTTATGCACCATAGTCCAAGGCCTTGGCCACATGGAGTAAAGGGCTGCCCCTTTACCAACTCTTTTGCCCCAACCCTTCAGAGCAAGGTTAGTTTGGAAGGCAGCTGGCCTCTACAGACCCTGTGGACACATTCTTTTCAGGTACTTCACAAAGGTGCAGTACCCCTGTCGGACTGCTCTTTACAATTGTGCTGATGGTTGTTATAATAAGCCCCCTAATCTCCTGTTTGAGTTCCCTGGGTACACCTGCATCAGATTTATGTGGTACTGAACACATTTGCATAATAGCAGGATATGTCAGGTCCAAGTAAATGGTGCCATCACAGTGTTCTTCAGTCATGGAAACTTAACCATGTTGATAAAAGTGCTTCAGTAATGTTAGACCCTCTTCTTTCCCAGACAGGGGTGTTCCAGCTATCTGGCGAGGATTTCTTTATTGAACCACTGGAAGAAGCTGAAAGCAGCAGTGAAGAGAGGAAACCTCATATGATATTTAGGCGTCATGTTACGGAACGGCCTGACTCCAAGGCCACCCCTGTGAGGGGACCATGTGGAGTAAGAGGTGAGGAGGCTTGTCAGAGTTGGTGGTTCACCTCATTTGGGAGGCTGTATGCTGTGGCCTGGGCATTGTACTATATTCTAGGCCTGTGCAGTAGTCCACCTGTGGGATATGCCCGTGTCAGTACTGACTATAACTTAATTGTGTTAGTCTTGTTCTTTCAAGAATATGATGCCAGGAGGAGATTGCTGGTTGTATTTTTGTTAGTTAACTCTCCTTTAGCACCAGTCTTTTCAGCCCTGTTCGATTTTCTGTCGATGTTCCTTTTAGAGTCACATAGAAGCCATGCGCAGGAGGAGAGGAAGCGAGAGAAATGGCAACAGAGGCATCAGCGGCCACGGAGAATCCGTCAGCGTTCAATCAGCAAAGAAAAGTGGGTAGAGTCCCTAGTGGTGGCTGACCGCAAGATGGTGGAGTACCATGGCAGTGAGAACGTGGAGAACTATGTGCTGACTGTCATGAACATGGTGAGTAGCTTCTGCCAACACAAGTCTGTAGTGTTTGGGCATTAGTAACAGCCAGATCACTGAGGGAAATCCTATGGGCTCAAGGGCAGGAACACCTTGTCCCTTTTAGATCATTTCTACTAGCCAGGACTCAAATGTGCCAGCTTACTAAATTAGCATCCGTGACCTCCCAGTCTCTCTTTGCCCCTTGTCTTGCTCTGTTTGGTGGAATCTCAATATTCTTTGCTGAGTCCTCATATGATGGTTCCTGAATGGTATCCAGACTCTCTCTGACCCCATACTCTCTCCTGTTGTGCCATCTTGGTGGTCTCCAAACTACTTATGCTCCCACTTTTGTATTTTATCAACAGAGCCATTCCTCTTCATAATAGAGTCACTTATTTCATGGATACTGCCCAGGCTGCTACTTGGCCAGTTGCTTTGTTTTCTGCTGGTGTTTATAGTTTTTACTTTAGTGTAAACAACAGAAAACCACATGGGGAAAATAATGGTTAGATTAAGCGATACAAGCACGAGCCAGCAGAAGCAAACTGAGTGACCGATGGCTTTTAATTGTCATTGTTCTTGTAGGTGGCCAGCTTATTCCACGACGCCAGTATTGGAAACTCCATCAACATTGTTGTTGTTCGACTGGTCACCCTTGAAGAGGATGAGGTAAGGAACCAAAATGACCAAGGTCAAGGGACAGACCTTTTCGGCCTGTTTCAGCTGGGAGGGTGGTGTCTGATTTGTGCCAAGTGATGAGAGAGCTGTGTAATGGCCTGTCTGCTGGTAACCAGAGAAGCTTGTCATCCCTTTGACCATAGTGCTTTAGACTGGACTTTAGAAAGGTGATCAGTGTACCAAATGATGGGGTGCTTGCAGGTTATTAGAATTCCTTGCAATAGATGGCTTATACTGAAGCAGGTCCCACTGAATGGAGTAGCCAAGTATTAGAGTCTATTGTAGTGACCAGAGCAGCATATAGTGGACTACATCCTTACGAACTGAGTGTTATGGACTGAAATTTGCACAATTTATCAAAGGGCCAAAATATGAATTACTTTTAGGTTGTAGGGTAACTTGCAATGGGCTGCTTCTCCAGCACCAGAGCCACTTAAAATTTGATTGCATCTTAAAGACTTGAACAGCATACATCAGACTTAATTTAGGGAGAAGAGTAATACGTCGTATACCTCTTGTAATTAATAAGAGTGTCATTGCTTAGAATTCATTCAGTTAATATCAGGCTGCAGGATAGTGTGATGCATCTTGGTTATTAAATCTTCACGTAATGGACTGCTCCCTGGTGACCACATCGCACAAAGCACTGGTACCCAAAATGACTTCACCCATCTTATCCTGGAGGAAATGGAGCCAATACCAAATCTTTGGTTGAATCCTTGTAGTGTATAATATGTGATAAACAAGGATAAAGAGTGGATGACTGGATGAAATAATTCACAAAAAACATGGAATAATTGCAGAGTTGTCTTTCCATACTAGAGTTTAATCTCAAACTGGGAAGAAAATAGCTGGTTTGCAGGTTAAGATTTCATGAGGCAGGAAGGGGTGGGTCCAGATAGACAGACAACGGAAGTGACATCAGCGATGGAGTGGCTGTCAATCTTCCATTCTATAGATAGAGACAAAGAGAAGGCATTAGCACACCGTGCTAACACCTGGTCTGGCAGGTAAATGCCATCACCAAAGACATTAAGTTCTCGCCAATACGACTATAATAGACAATAATGACTAAAATGTACTGCTTCCAGAGGAACAGGAGCAGCTTGTAGGACCAGAGCAATATATAGGAGATGGTATCTTAGTGACCCTTAGTGATCAGGACTTCAGGATTTCAACCATTTTGTCAAAGTGCCAAGTAGCAGGCTGCATTTCATTTGTCAAATCACAGAGTTATGGACTGCTATAAGATGGCCCAGGCATCTTATAGCAGAAGGCATCCCAGTGACCAGAGCAGCATGTAGAGAACTGCTTAGATTAAGCAGAGTGCCACTTAACAGACTTACTTTGGGCTTTCAGGGTGACAGCTAATGGATTGTGTTTAGGTTATTAGATCTTAAGGAAGTGAACTGCTTCCAGATGACCAGTGCATGCAGAGGACTGTATCCTTGTGTCCAGAGAGCCATGGTTTTGTCTCTATATGGGTTTACAGAGTACCAGGCCAAGGGCTGGAGATAGGTTGTTCAAATGTTTTTAATGGATCACAGCTAGAAATTAGAGTAGTTTTGTAATGGAAACTTCTAGGTGACCAGAGAAGTTTATAATGAGAAACCTCCAGCTGATCTCAGTCCCATGTATAGATCTTCACTAGAAACTAAAGCACCATATTATTACCAACATTCAGGGTTCATGTTATGTCTGCCAGTTTCGTGGAGCATTTTTATTGGCTTTGTTTATGAGTAACATCATCAGTGCAGTGACATCAACAGTGAATGAACAGCAACCATGCATTCTGCAAGAGTTTGGAAGATGTCACTGACCTAATGAAAGATGTTTATCTTTATCTGCGTAATGACCATATTTTATTATCTGTTTTTGTGATTTACCTTTTTTCACAGGATGACCTCAAAATTACACACCATGCAGACAACACCCTTTCCAGCTTCTGCAAGTGGCAGAAAGACATTAACATGAAAGGAGACATACATCCTATCCACCATGATGTGGCTATACTGCTAACCAGGTCCTGTCTGGTATTCTTTATTTGGTGGGGAGGCCCTGGGGAGGTGACAGGGGGTGTTTCTAAGAAGTAGTTTGTGTGAGAAAAGGCTAAATGAGGTGCACTTGATGTGTAGAATGCTTTATACATTTGTTAGTGACTAGTCAAGATTAGCTCTGTAAGTCACACTCAGCAGGGAATCTTAGACTGAAACCAGAGATATAGTTCATCTCTCAAATACTTTACTTATAGACAAGGCAGAGATATGGAAGTCCAGTGCAATTTGTAAAGTGTCTATAGACCCTCTGCTGGGCTGACTGGTCAGTCAAAGCTGCTCAGCATCACAGAGGGTCAGTGGTCCTCAAGAGACTTTCCTTACTGCATTGATTACTGACCTGCTGCCCTTGACTCATGACCCTTGCCTGCAGAGGTCTAACCCCCAAGCTGACCCTTTCTGACCTCCTTGTATCATGTCTGCTATTTGTTGAAGACGTTCCATAATTATGTAGTCCACCCCAGCCCTATCATTTACTGCCCAAGTACAGTGATTTGTTGTGGGGTTGTGTGGGATGAGCCCATCACTCAGAAGCTGCCGGGCGGCTTGAGGTGGCCTGTCAAATGCTTCTTCTAACTTACTCTTTCATGTTGGCAGGAAGGACATTTGTGCTGCAATGAACAGACCCTGTGAGACCCTGGGCCTCTCTCATGTTGCTGGCATGTGCCAGCCTCACCGCAGCTGTAACATCAATGAGGACACTGGCTTGCCTGTTGCTTTCACTATAGCACATGAACTTGGACACAGGTATGTGGCCTTTCTTGCTACCCAACACCTTTGTCCTGAGTGTATGATTGACCACTAGCGCAGGGTGACTTTACTTTTAGGCAGCCATGAGCAGTGGTTCTGTCAGTGAATGCTACACTTGTACACATGGTAACCGTAGGATGTTTCCATAGAACAAGGAGGTATCTAATCTCTTGTTCTCAGGGTGCATTCTGCTGGGCCCACAGTTAAATGGACCAACCATCGCTGGGCCTGCTGGGACGATGAATGGCCTGCAGAGCACCATGGAAAAACAGATAATAATTTGAAATCATCTCTGTGATTCACCCCGACGTGGGAGTCAGGGGACAAGACTCAGGAATCACTCACAAGGTGTCAGAGGGACCCCTGCACATCCAGTAGGGACTTAGCTAAGGTGCTTACATGCAGCAGGCCTTCATGAAGCAGAAACATAGCCTTGTATTTTCTGTAGTACAGCGGTGGCCCCTGTTATCTGTAATAGAGCGGATACTGAGCAGCTATTCATTCTGCTCTCACTCAGCAATGTCTGTGCCCCGTGGGTTAACACGACTCTATTTGTTCTACTGCACATTCCATATTTTGGCCAAGAGTCTCAGTGATGTCATAGCCGACTTGGTAAGTGAACCCAGCAAAGTTCTAAAAACATGGGGTTCTCTGCACTTAAAAAATATCAAATAGCTCCCACAACTGAATTAACAAAAACACTTTGATCTTTGCCTACTGAAAATGAAGCTATTTCCTGTTTCAACCCCAATTAATTAAATAGAAGTGCAACTTTAGTCAGCCCCGTGCAAATGTTAAGGATGTCTTTTTGCTAATGAAGCTCTCACTTAGATACTCAGACCTGCTCACACTTTTCAGTGTAGTGTTAGGACCACCCTGGTGCTTCATCTAGACAGTTTGAGGAGATCAGTGATAGCTAGGCCATCCTTGTAGTCTTCTTCAACATTAAGTCAACCTCGTGTTACCCTACTCTGATATTCAGACAGATCATTGGGGGGCATTTCAGCACAATTTTAGGATGTCATGGCAGGGAGATTAACACCATTCAGCATTATATACCTTTAGCATTAACCAGATGTACTGGCCAGTTCTACTCTGATATTCATGTCACTCTGCAGGTCGAATCCAACACATTATTCAGGGCCTATCTTCATAGTGAGTCTCCCTCAAATATATGGGGTACCCGTTAGGATTAGCAGCACTCCATTTTGCTGTCATCCCGCCATCCTTGTCTCCAATCTAACCTGAACAACAGTCAAAATCAGGCAATAGTGGAAGGATAGAAGCTTAAAAAAATTTTGCATCCCTGGCCCATCTTCAATATGTAGATATACTTGCAGCATCAATTTTTTTGGACTTTAGGTTAAAATATGAATGGTACAAAGGTATGCAGTAAACTGTATATAAATATACACAATATATGGTGAATAAAAAGACATGTAACTCTTACAAAGGGTTGTGGTCCCAGCTGGGAAAACCCTGTTTAATGGCCATAAGCAATGTTAAATGGAAAGATAAAGTAAGGTGATTGGCTTAATAGCTGCGTTATAAAGTGGAGTACTCTGTTCTGCTTCAGAGAGTTCTGCTCTTTTCAGCAGCTGGTTCAAACTGAACATGCTTCTTTAATAGTAAGAATCCTGAAGTGGCGGGTCTTTAGAGGTGGGCTGGAAGTGATGTCACACATCTTCAGAGGTGTCCTCCTCCACTCTCACAGCAGACATTAGTGGCAGGTTATTGGCCTTGCATTGCTTTTACCTTTACCTCTGTGTTCACCCAAACAAGACCCCGTAAGGCATTCGCCATGCTTATGTATCTGAAAGTATATAAAACATATACTGTATATAGAGACGGATAGTGCGTGGCCCTCAGGCTTCCCTGAATTTCTACATTAATTACTAATAACAGTGTGGTCTGATCTTCAACTATGTTACAATATTAGGCAAACACTTTTTACTCAAAGTAGTAACACATAAACAATTACACTTCTCGTCAATACAGAACACATCCCTTTATATAATTCAGGTTTTTAAAAGTCTGGACATCTCAAACCTAATGATGTCTTCCAAAGCTAACTAGAGTTGGGATAAGACTGAAGGTGTCCATATTAAAAGATACTGTGAATTTCCCCTTGGGATTAATAAAGTATCTATCTATCTATCTATCTATCTATCTATCTATCTATCTATCTATCTATCTATCTATCTATCTATCTATCTATCTATCTATCTATCTATCTATCTATCTATCTATCTATCTATCTATCTATCTATCTATCTATCTATCTATCTATCTATCTATCTATCACTCTACTCTACTCTACTCTACTCTACTCAGCTGGTTGCTGACTGAGTCTCCTTTCCTCAAGAAACATCCATTCATGCAAACCATGAAATATCTGAGGACATTTGAAGAAGAACTGTACAGATGCATACATCTGAAAAGCACTTCTAAAGGTCTTGATATTCATCAGTCCACAGCAAGACATGCTTTATATAAATGGGGAAAATTCAGTACGGTTGCTACTGTTTATCAGAGGGTGCATTCTACAAAGATCACATCCAGAGCACAACATGCAATAGTGAAGGAAGTGGAAAAAATCCCCAGGGTAGCAGCAAAGGACCATCAAAAATCCCTTGGACTAGTCAAAGTCTCAATCAACGTGTCTACCATAAGAAAAACGTTGAACGATAATGGTGTTTATGGATGAACACTACTGTTCTTTGAAAAAAAAAACCAATGCAGTATCTCTCGAGTTTGTAAAAAATAAAAAAAACACACCTGGGCCAATGTCCTGTGTGCAGATGAGACAAAACCTGAACTGTTTGGCAGAATTAAACACTCCACACCAGAATCAAAACATAATCCCATCCCATCCCAACCATGAAGTATGGTGTAGGGCAGCGTTTCTCAACCTTTAAGTATTTGCGATCCGAGTTTTCATAACAGTTTTTTTGAAAGGAGCCCACTAACACCAATTTGTTCTTTTTTAATTAATGATATATCATAGATGCATATTTTATTATACCTACTTAACTTTTATCAACATTTATCTAACTCTATATTTATTTTTCTAGTATCAGAATATAGTTTAAGTTAATTTGTTTTGGTTTCAATAGATGTATTTTTGATTCTTGTTTTCTTTTTTTCACATCTTCGTGCCCCCCTTTTTGTTACTTCGCGCCCCCCCTAAGGGGGCCTGCCCCACAGATTGAGAACCACTGGTGTAGGGAGCATCATAGTTTGGAGCTCCTTGACTTACTTGAAGCCTGGACAGCTTGCATTCATGGAGAAAACAATGAATTCAAAAATATATCAAGAAATTTTACAGGAGAAAATCAAGAGAGAACCTGGGTGATACAACATGACAATGGCCCATAACACAAAGCAAGAATGGCTTAAACTGAATGTACTTCATGTCCTCAGCCCATTTAAGATGCTGTTTTCATAACCTAAATAGAGCTGTCCAAGCAAGGAATCCCAGAAATATCAACAGAATTAACCAGCTTTGTAAGAAGGAATGGCCTAAAATTCTTCAAATCGTGTTAGTCTTATTAGCAGCTGCAGGAAATAATGAAGTTATTGCTGCTGCGGGAGGTTCTGCAAGGTTCTAAAGACAAGGCTTTGCATACTTTTTGCAGCCTGGAATGTGAATGTTTAAGCCGTGTGTTCAGTTTTGCCAAGAAGCAGGGTGTGTGTCTACAGTTAGGCGGGTATGAGCAGTGCTCATCCTTTGAAAAATCAGAAACAATATTATTTTGGCATTTTGTTGCCTCCCTCGCTCTGTACAAGTGATAACAATGATCATACAAACCCATAAACACATCCAAATGCCCATCCCAGGATGACATCCTAGCAACACCACTAAGACGAAATGCAGTTGTTTATGTGTTACTAGTTTCAGTAGATTGTATTTATCTGTTGCTAGCCACGTTACCCGGTAATAGAATCCATTTTTAAAAATATTTAGTATCTCTTGCCCTACGTGTACCTTCAGTGTCGTTCCTTGGTCTGAATCTCTCTTGCGTTTCCTCTGTCAGGCACACTCCTGTAAAAGCCTGCTTCTCAAATTCTGTCATCTTGCTTTCCTCCAGTCTGCTTTAATCCACTCAGTGTTGCTACTACAAGTTTGCTCCTCCTCGGGTGTCTCACACTTGCACTTCCTCTTTCATTTGCATCATCAAAGTCAAACTGGCCAATCGCACCAAAGCTAAACTGACCAATCAGATTACTCTGAGGGACTAGACACACAAACACCGACCATACCGTTTTATTATTTAGCAGATTGTGACTTAGTCAAAGATCAGACCACATTTGTTATGAGTAATTAGTGCAGAAATTCAGAGAATGCCCCCTCTGGAACATTCATATTATCTTGCAGTGTTATCATTGCACCTCTTCAGCCACTTGAGAGTGACAGGCCCTGTTTTGCACTTACTAACATTGGAAAACAGGTAACCTTTTTGTAACTCTATCTGGGTTGTAACTCATGAAGTGTAAAAGCATTTAAATGGATTACAAGGAGGTCAAAAGGTTAGAGACAAGCCATTTTGACATTAATAGCAATGGGTGTACAGGAAAGAGAAAATAACACGTCAAAGCTGCACTCTGCATAAGCTTAACTTAGGTATACAGCAAGATGTTCATTTGTTTTAGGATGTAGCTTTGTTTCTAATGATTTGGAAAACAAAAACTAAGACCATGACAAGTGCAGACCTTATTAAAAGTTCACTCAACAATTATTTCTAAATTCAATGTCTGTTTAGATCTGAAAGTGTGTCACAAGTTTGTTGAGATTCTTTTTTGGAGCCTATAAAGATTGTGCTTAATGAAGAGGATCAGCACTCTTTCAAAGTAGACAGCAGTTTGGAAGGAAACACCAAACCTGGATTGCTAAAGGCAAGTTACAGGCAAGCGGATCTAAAGTCCAGTGTGACACTGCACAGTTGCTCACTCACACATGTAATTGAGTAGGCTTGTGGTTTTGGCAGCATTCAGCACTCTGTAGCATTAGTTCCAGTCAGATATTCAGTTCACCCTGCAGCGCAGCGCTAAGTCCAATCCACCACGTAAACATTTTGCGGTGTGAGCTAAATGAGATCTCCATCAGCCAGCCACAGATGAGCCAGCCTTCTTCATGGTGATTGTCAGATGATCTCTCTCTGTGTCACCTCCCACCTTCCTTGTGCAGCATCACCACTACACTCCACTCCACCTGTAAATCACATCCTCATCGCCAATTCTCTCATTTCGAAGACTGGTGCTGTGGTGAACTGTCAGTGGACAGTTGTGAACCCACAATCTCTGGTTCAGAGGCCAGCACTTTGCAGCGTGAGCTAAATTGAGAGCACTACCCGTCAGCCGTGGCACAGAGCCCCGTCTCTGTACACTGGGAGTGGTACTTTTCCAGGTGATGTCAGTTGATCTATCTCTGTGTCAGCCACCACCTTATCTGTGTAGTGTTGCCACAACACTCCACCTGTCCACTGTGTAAACCACATCCTGATCTCTCTGTTCAAAGATTGGTGTTGTGGATAGCACTTTGTGGCAAGAGCTAAATGGAGAGCACTACCCATCAGCTATGGCACAGAGGCCATGAGTGGTGGTCTTCTGTGTCAGCTACCACCTTCTCAGTAGAGTGTCGCCACAACACTCCACCTGTGTCCACAGTGCAAATCACATCCTCATCGCCAATTCTCTTAGTTCAAAGATTGGTTCTGTAGTGAATTGTCGGTGGCCAGTCGTGAGCCCACAATCTCTGGCTAAGATGTGAGCATTTTGCAGCGTGAGCTAAATGAAATCTCCATCAGTCAGTCACGGACGAGCCTGTCTCCTTCCTGGTGATGTCAGATGATGTTTCTCTGTGTCAGCCACCACCTTCTTTGTGTAGTGTTGCCACAATACTCCACCTGTCCACAGTGCAAACCATATCCTGATCTCTCAGTTCAAAGATTGGTGCTGTGGTGTACTGTCGGTGGCCATTTGCAAACCCATAATCTCTGGCTCAGAGGATAACACTTTGTGGTGTGAGCTAAATGGAGAGCACTACCCATCAGCCGTGGCACAGAGGCTATGAGTGATGTTCTTCTTGGTGATCTCTCTCTGTGTCAGCCGCCACTTTCTCTATGAAGTATCACCACAACACTCCACCTGTGTCCACAGTGCATATCACATCCTTATCGCCAATTCTCTCAGTTCGAAGATTGGTTCTGTGGTGAGTTGTCGGTGGCCAGTCATGAGCCCACAATCTCTGGCTAAGATGTTAGCATTTTGCAGTGTGAGCTAAATGAGATTTCTATGAGTCAGCCACGGATGAGCCTGTCTCCTTCCTGGTGCTGTCAGATGATCTCTGTCTGTATCAGCCCCCACCTTCTCTGTGCCTCATAACCACTACACAATCTCACGAGGTTAAGCCTTTTTCTAGTCCTTATCTCATTTTGCAGAGCTAGCCACATATCAATAATCCCATGGACCTTTTAGTAACAGATGCACTTTGATTTTCAGGTTACCCTGAATATGTAGAATAAGCTGAATGGTTTGTTCTTCTCCGAAATTCAGGTAACTCTACTGTATCAGTCCCATTGATGTATTAAAAGCCATAACTATAATTTGATAGAACTGCAGGGATCACTACTTTCGGATATGAAGGTGATCATGCCATAGTAACTTCATTCTAATTAACATTGCTTAATTTGGGGTTACTCTTACTGTGATAATCATGCCACTCTCAAATATTATCCTCACATCAATGTTCAGAACACCAGGCTTCATTCTTGATACTGACATGCTCATAGACAGTTTACCTTACCAAAAGCTGACTTCAACATCTACACTACCATGTTGGCATTGCCCCTTACCAACAGCATCTTCAGTTGAACCTTCAGGGTTAGCTTGACTGTCATATTTATGTCATTCTGTAGACAAATCCCAAATCATGATGTTCAGTCAAACCTACAGGCTTTGCCTCACTTTAATATGTACATCAGTTTGTAAGCAGATCTCATCTGAAGTGTTCAGCTCGATCAGCAGTGTTAGCCCTACTCCATCCTCTTGGCCTTTTAAGTGTCAGCTCAGATCCTATATACAGGACAGCATGAAGTGATAGCCAGTTGGCCTCTCTTAGATTTTTCAGCCTAAATTACAGTTGACCTCTCATATTCAGGCTAGCTGCTTTGCTCTGAATGTTAGTTGACCCTACAGTATTAGCATCACTTAGACTTTCCAGCTAACATTGCAAGGTTAGCTTTGCTCAGATTTTCAGGTCATCTTAAAGTTTAAGTACCTGTCAGATATCCACATGCACTGAGAGCAGAACTGAGATCTTGTGCCTAGTCACGTTATTGTAGGGCCCACTCATTTTCCCTTTTTGTGGGACCTCTGCCTCTTACTGTGTCGCAGCTTTGGGATTCAGCATGATGGAACCAACAATGACTGTGAGCCGATTGGGAAAAGACCTTTCATCATGTCTCCACAGCTCCTGTATGGTGCCGCACCTCCCATCTGGTCCCGCTGCAGTCGAGAATACATAACCCGCTTCTTTGAGTGAGTACAAAAGCTCTTTCTAAAGTTCATGTTTACAGAAAAGACAATTCTGGGCTTTAGTAGCTGAGGGTTGGGAGCTGGAGGTGGGAGTTAGGAGCTTGTGGTCTCAAAGGCCATTAGGGACCTACAGGAATATAAATTAAATGTGTCCAATCTGTTGTTTTAGTACTGGGGTTGCATCCTATTGTGTATTGCCAACTGGTATTACAGCTGAGTACAGTAATTCATCATCCTGTCTCCAGGAAACCTAGTAAGCCATTCAAGAGCCCCCATGATCTCTCGGGTCGGAAACCATTTAAGAGACGCTGTCACCTTCTGGCTTGAGGCATGCTGTGTGGTGTTCTCAGCCCTGCTGTGCAAGGCCCTGCCTGAAGCTTCTGTGTTAATTTGCTCTTCCTCTAACTGGCATTGTAAATGAATGATGTGCTCCCTGCTTTAGATCTGTCACCCTGCTCGATCTTCTTATTAACTGCAATATCCCTTTCAAGAAGATGGATGCCTCCCTCAGCTTCTGAAGAAGCAGCTCTCTCTGTGCCAAATGTGTGCTGGCAGCAGCAAGTGCTTTTTCTACTGAGCTGTTTCACTTTCCCTGGCGCAGCGAGAGACTTTCACAGGGAGCCTGAAAGGTGACAGTTCCATGGTGGCTGTAGTCATTTTTTAATTAGCACTTAGCTTCCTGGCACACAGTTCTTAGCATGTACTCTGTCTTTCAAGTGTGTGCCAAGACATGGCATGCAGGCTGCAGTACATACATCTCTTGCTCCCATAAGTGAGTATTTTTCTCTGTCTCTCCATTTCTTTTCAAATTGTGAAACTGCAAGCCTTAAAATGTGTTGCCTCCACCAGTCATATGCAGCATCTGACGGGCAGGCTCACTGGGTATCCGCTTCTTGTTTGCCCCAAAGAGCAGCCTGTGCCACATCTCCCCTTGTGACGGCTACCATTCTGTTGCAGGAGTTGTGTGCTCCACCTATAACAACCCTCTTGTTGTCTACAGCCGTGGCTGGGGTCTGTGCCTGGATGAGCCTCCAGCTCAAGACACCATCGAGTTGGAATTTGTGCCCCCTGGAGTGATCTACGATGCCTCTCACCAGTGTCGGCTTCAGTACGGCTCTGACTCCATCTTCTGTGACGACATGGACGTAAGCCCACTTACCACTTCATAGATAGCTATCACAAAACTGTGATCACTGCAAATGTGCCACACAGAGTACTGTATAGCCTTTTCTTCTACTACTTCTCTTCCCTGTTATCTTTTCTTTTGTGCTAAATTCACATGAGCGTATATTTGGCATGGCTAGAAGCAATTACTGTACAATTGCCAAAGTAATTATAGTAGTAATGAAAATGCAAATGAGTTTTTATAGCAAAATCATTACAAGAAGGCACATCATAAGCACATAATGACAGTGAAATTAAGACACATAGTGAGCTGTTAGAGAAGCCCACCCCTGGTATCCTTTTAAGCTGGCGAGTGGTGGGAGTTGCCCAATTGCCACTTGTCCTTGATTGAGATGGACACCTAGTCACTCCACTTCCTCTGTTTGACTGTACCTCTGCAGCCAAGATGGGGTCACTCTGACTCCGTCAAGATCAGCCTTCGCTTTGTATCTGTGAACATGGAAAGCTGGTCCTGTGAGATGAACTCAGGGTCACCTATAATGCCAGATAACAGTCTCTATTGCTTTGCACCTTGGTCTATTTGGTTTCATTGTTGATTGACTTGTGGATGCAATGGATGGTTGGATGGGGCTGCTCCTGGTCTGGGTTCAGCTCACAGATCATGAGAGCCACTTCCTTAAGGAGTTTTATCTGGACAAGGATACAGATTTGTAATGGGTCAAATTCTGCAGATCTTGTTAGTAGCTTCACGTTCAGTTTTGATCTGTGTCTATCTGTAATTTTAGGAAGAGAGCAGCTGGTATAAGGCAGGAACCATCCCTGGAATGGTGAAAATCTTCATCTGCTAAGATTCAAATTTAGTGATGATTTATCAACATGACATGATATGTGGTATTACTAAAGAATTACATTGCCAGTACTAAATCCATGTAAATGATCTTATGATAGACTTTCAGGCCCTCATTTTCTAAATCCTCTGATTCCGATGCAGGGCTGTGAAGGCAAAGGTCAGCAACCAATCTGCTCGTCCATTGAAAGGCATACTCACTCAAAATGTGATCATTTATAGATATTAATTTAATCTTCATGCCTTTGAAAGAGAGATGGAATCCTAACTACCATACAAATGTGAGGGGAACATGAAAAGTCCACATAAACAGGGATTGGGGCAGAATTTGAACCTAGGACACTGGAGCTGAGAGGTGGCAAAGCTAAAAGCTGCACTGCTCTGTTAGTAAAGGAAATATATATATCCCCAAGGAGATGCGGTCGCTCCTCTGAAACCCCCTCTTAAACGGTGATACAATGGGAAACAAATAACAGTTGTTTTTTTTTTACCTCAACTTTTCTCGATCAGTTGCTGGCTTGCTGCTGCTGCCGTGCCGTGTGATCTGCATCTTGCATGGCACTTCGAACATTTAAAAGCCTGTACAGCAGCTGTCCTACTCTTTGTCTTTTATTTCTGGCCCCAGGCCTGGTTAAATCTCTTGGCACAAAGTCTCGTCTCGCGGGATGTGAGTTCTTGATATTTTTTAGTTTATAATTTAAAAATGGAATAAGAATCTGAAAATCTAACATCACATTAAAGTTCGATAAATTCTGAAAAGAATGATACCAAACATATATATGTAGGTTTTAAATAAGCCCGATTTAAAGCGTGACAAAAAGCGTGACATTAAAACGTCACATAAAATCATTGCACAAAATCGTTGCACTTTTAGGCTTAGGGTTTTATATGTATAGAGTAGATATATATACATATAGATTTATATATATATATATATATATATATATATATATATATATATATACATTATGTAGGAAGAGCCTGGTAGTGCAGTGGTCAGTGCTTCTGCCTCATGGATCCTGCATGTGCACTTTGCGTGTTCTCCTGATGTCTGTGTGGGTTTTCCTTCTGGTTCTTCTGGTTTACGTCCACACCCCCACAGACATACATATTTTCTTCTCTGGTTTCTGGATACTGATTACGAATTGTGTTTCACGACTTTTTCTCTGTGGATTGCCCTTTAGGAAACTCCTTTTTTCGATCTCTGGAGCATTTTTCTATATTCTTTTCTGTTTTTGAATAAATGTTCTTATTCATAAAGATTTTTTGGTTCATATTGCCTTTTCAAGCCAACAGGATTTTAACTGTTTCATTCCATTTTAGAGCCATTTAAGTTATCTGGGGACTTTAATGGCATTTTGAACTTTAAAAGTCAGTTTCCCTGTTTTTGGGGCCTGGTTAGGCTGCAGCCTGCAGGTGGTAGTGTTGGCGGCTGCCAGGTTTGAGGTGAAGCTATTTTGGACAGACCTGCTCGGGTGGCTTATTTGAAGGCCTCACATCCTTGTCCTAATCATAACACAAGTGAAATACAGCTAGTAAAAAATAATTTTGGGTACAAAGAACTTTGTGTGTTTTCTTGACTAAGATTTCTGCTTTATGCTTTGGATTTTCTTTTCTTTTTCATCCCCCATTTCTTTACTTCTGCCATTGGGCCTTCCTAGTTCAGTCTTAGTAGTACAGTAGTCTTTCCTTCCATTTGAAGTTGCTTGGCAACTACCATTACTCCATAGTTACCTGCAGATGTTTTCACTCATTTTCTGGTGTGTTTAAACTTGCTGATGATCATTCCTGACTGCTCACTCATTGAGTCTTTCAAGTTTGCGACTTACATGCTTTTGAGTACTTTTGATCTCTTATGTTTTTTTATGTAATTTTTTCCAACTCTTTTTGGCACTGCTTATGCATTTGAGCTTTTGCCCATATTTCTGGCTAAAAGGCTCACTTGTTTCATTCTTTTCTTTTTCACTCTTTAGGCTTGCAGACCTATTTGTTCGTTCTGAACATGTCTCTTGTCTTTCAGCTGTCAGTTGCACTAATATAAACCCATCTTGTAATATTGTGGCTTCTCTCCTTTTACACTTTGCCTAGACATTAATATTCACAGGCCTCTCATTGGCAGGTAACTGTGACTGTTGAAGGGGAGCTGAAGAGCCAATGGGGCTGAGGCTTAGTGTGCAGCATTGTTATCATGTCTTAGCCAGGGTTCCTCCCCAGGCTGGGGTTCAGTTTTGTGTTTTACGTCTCATTTGTTCATTTTAGATTCTTTGGTTTATGTTGATCTTACTTTTTTTGAATACTAGGGGGCTTTGTACCCTGCTCATTTCGCTTGCCCACAGACACACCCCCACTCCCCTGGGGGTGCGCTACATGCCAACCACTTCACGTCTCTACCGCTCGTATTCTGAAGGGGGGGGGGGGGGGGGTGGATGAACACACACTAAGGAGATGCTGTCAGATCAGCTGCTGGCTTGCTGCTGTCGAGCTTTGGATTTTTGACCTTCACTCTGTTTTTTCACTATCCTTTGAATATCTGTATTAAGAATTTGTTCAACTTGGATTGCCTTTGTGCTCCACAGAGCTTCACTATGATTGGAATACTTTTTTGTGTGAGGAAGAAATGTTTTGTTTTATAAAAATTCTGTCATGATTTGACAGGAAAATCATATAACTAATACGTTCAGTACACCAGGAGAGGCGAGCAAGTCAATTACATTTACATAAAAATGTGAGGCAACTAAAGCATTTTTTGAACACAATCCCTTCATTTCAGGGGCTCAAAAGTAATTGGACAAATTAAATAACTGGAAATAAAATGTTCATTTCTAATACTTGGTTGAAAACCCTTTGCTGGCAATGTCAGCCTGAAGTCTTGAACTCCTGAACATCACCAGATGCTGGGTTTCCTCCTTTTTAATGCTCTGCCAGGCCTTTACTGCAGCGGCTTTCAGTTGCTGTTTGTTTGTGGGCCTTTCTGTCTGAAGTTTAGTCTTCAACAAGTGAAATGCCTGCTCAGTTGGGTTAAGATCAGGTGACTGACTTGGCCATTCAAGAATTTTCCACTTCTTTGCTTTAATAAACTCCTGGGTTGCTTTGGCTGTATGTTTTGGGTCATTGTCCATCTGTATCATGAAACGCCGCCCAATCAATTTGACTTCATTTAGCTGGATTTGAGCAGACAGTATGTCTCTGAACACCTCAGAATTCATTCGGCTGCTTCTGTCCTGTGTCACATCATCAATAAACACTAGTGTCCCAGTGCCACTGGCAGCCATGCACGCCCAAGCCATCACACTGCCTCCACCGTGTTTTACAGATGATGTGGTATGCTTTGGATAATGAGCTGTTCCACACCTTCTCCATACTTTTTTCTTGCCATCATTCTGGTAGAGGTTGATCTTGGTTTCATCTGTCCAAAGAATTTTTTTTCCAGAACTGTGCTGGCTTTTTTAGATGTTCTTTAGCAAAGTCCAATCTAGCCTTTCTATTCTTGAGGCTTATGAGTGGCTTGCACCTTGCAGTGCACCCTCTGTATTTACTTTCATGCAGTCTTCTCTTTATGGTAGACTTGGATATCGATATGCCTACCCCCTGTAGAGTGTTGTTCACTTGGTTGGCTGTTGTGCAGGGGTTTCTCTTCACCATGGAAATGATTCTGCGTTCATCCACCACTGTTGTCTTCCGTGGACGTCCAGGTCTTTTTGCGTTGCTGAGTTCACCAGTGCTTGCTTTCTTTCTCAGGATGTACCAAACTGTAGATTGTGCCACTCGTAACATTGTAGCAATTTCTCGGATGGGTTTTTTCTGTTTTCGTAGCTTAAGGATGGCTTCTTTCACCTGCATGGAGAGCTCCTTTGACCGCATGTTGTCTGTTCACAGCAAAATCTTCCACATGCAAGCACCACACCTCAAATCAACTCCAGGCCTTTTATCTGCTTAATTGATAATGACATAACGACAGACTTGCCCACACCTGCCCATGAAATAGCCTTTGAGTCAATTGTATAATTACTTTTGAGCCCCTGAAATGAAGGGATTGTGTTAAAAAAATGCTTTAGTTGCCTCACATTTTTATGCAATCGTTTTGTTCACCCCACTGAATTAAAGCTGAAATTCTGCACTTCAACTGCATCTGAGTTGTTTCATTTAAAATTCATTGTGGTAATGTACAGAACCAAAATTAGAAAAAAGTTGTCTCTGTCCAAATATTTATGGACCTAACTGTATATATATATATATATATATATATATATATACATATATATATATATATATATATATATATATATACATATATATATATATATATATATATATATATATATATATATATATATATATATATATATATATATATATATATATATCCATCCATTTTCCAACCCGTTGAATCCGAACACAGGGTCACAGGTGTCTGCTGGAGCCAATCCCAGCCAACACAGGGCACAAGGCAGGAACCAATCCCAGGCAGGGTGCCAACCCACCACAAAACACACACACACTAGGGCCAATTTAGAATCACCAATCCACCTAACCTGCATGTGTTTGGACTGTGGGAGGAAACCCACGCAGACACGGGGAGAACATGCAAACTCCACGCAGGGAGGACCCGGGAAGCATCCCCAGGTCTCTCAACTGCGAGGCAGCAGCGCTACCCACTGCGCCACCGTGCCGCCCCCATGTATGTATATATATATATAGGTATATAGGTAATATAAATTCCGCCTCGCACCCAACCCATATCCTGGATTAATTGCATTCAAAGAATGGGTGGAAGAATATACTATAAGAAAGTAAATCCTTATGTTCAAATATATTTTTCACTTTTTAAAGAATTGCATGTGTTTATGCTGGTGTAACATTTACTAAATATGATTTAATGCTTACTTCATTCCTCTTCTCCACCTGCTTTCTGAACCTGCTTTTTTCATTTCAGGGTTTCAGGTGGCCTCAGCCTATCCTAACAGCATGAGATATAAGGCAGCAACAAACTCTAGATGAGTTAACAATGTATAGAAGGGCACATTTACTCACTCTGGGCCTACTTAGACTAGCTGGTTGAACTAAAATTAAAATTTTTGAATGTTTATACATAACAGTGTACAGGTTCAAAGTGCAACCAGAAATTGAGCCAAAGTTTCTAGAGCCGCGATGCAGAAATGCCAACCTCCATGCTAAACTTAATTGTATTTCATTAAATGAACACCTGAGGGATGTCCTCCTGCAGGACCCCACATTGCAGCTAAAGCTGATGTCACATTATGTGACTACTAGTCGTGGGCTTTGTCAGATTTGCTGATCACAGCTGGTGAACTCATCTCCAGATTACTGTATGTCTGTTTAAACAACTCTTTACTGACTGAGTGCTGACATTCCAGCACAGTCATGCTCTCTCCGTTTTCTGCCAGTCAACAGTGTGCTGCCGACGGAGCCGCCACTGTTCAAAGGATTAACATCTGTGGCAAGCTCAGCCTCTTTTCTTTCTTTTTGGTGTTGTACTATGTAAAATACAAGGCATCATACAGAAAAGATTCTCTTCTGTTTGTGAGGCCCAAAACACCTGCTTTCTTTATTCCTCATCGCTGTTTTAAATGCATTGTACTTGAGGATGAGCATTCATTGGACAGCCCACCTTTATGATGAATGGCAAAATCAAATCTGTTTGACTTGGTCGAGAAGAGTAGCAGACTAGTTGTAGTGAGTCGCTAGGCATGTCACATTAGGGGTCCGGCTTCACTGCCACAGACTTGCAAAGATTGTGCAATGACTCAAAATTGCTGGAAATGTCACCTAATGTGACAAAGCCTTAACAGATGAAGTATTATTAGGACATATTAGGGCTTTTCTTAAAATGGCTATAGCCTGGTGTAGGGCTCTTATCGGTTTGTTTTTCCTCTCTGGCTCTTTCCTCAAGTCACATATCTCCCTTTTCCCTTTAACTTCTCCTGCCATATCTCCTCCCTTTTTCTCCTTTCCGCCTTTGCCCGACTGCGCAGCGTGTTGCTGTGTCTTCTCAACGTGTTGCTGTTTCTTCTCAATCCCTGTGTGGTGTGGGAATGGCCACCAGCAGAGCAGTTTGCCGCGTGGGTGTTGAAGGAAGACAGGAAAGACGATTTGTAAATGTTTAGTCTTGGTGTTTCCACTCTGAATAATGCCTGTGGTAGGTTGCTCATCTGCTCTCCATGTCACATTTTGTCACTCTCTTCACAAGTCTTCGGCTTGGCCCTGAGGCCTCATTTTAATGCGTTTAGGTTGTGCTCTCTTCTCCCAAATCCAATCCAGATGGCACTACCTGGCACAGCTAATTAAGTAAATATGGGCTGTGAAGATGCTTCTCCTGACCAGACCTCCAGCTCATAATGTGTGTCTGCAGCGGGTGCCCTGGAGCCCAGAATGAATGCTTTTCGTTGTGATTGTGGCTCACATTAAAAAAAAAAAAAAAAAACTGAGCCAGGAAAAGAAAGAAAGAAGGAAGGCGGATGAATTAAAAGCATCTGGAAAAAAGAGGCACCCCTTATCCCACTGAAGCCGCCAAGACGCAAAGGGATCCAACAGAAGGTGTCATATAACTCAAATAATAAAGGGCTTGGCTATGGAAATCTCAAACCAGTAGTGCTGGAGCGGCACTGGTCAGCAGTCACTTACAGACTGTGCAGCGTAGTCTCTGCCTTAATGCAATCCAGATGGCCAAGCGTGCAGTCCCAAGTGGGGCATGGAAATGCACTTTGCTGCCTTCACATCTCCATCTGCTTCACTCAGCATGTTCCTAAGGGCCTCGCGTGGCTGACTGACTGGCTTGTGAACAAGTCATCTCCGCGTCAGAAGAAGCCCTGATGGACGCCTCTTTCATTTCGGCTCTCTGAGACGCCCTGGGTTAGAGGGAGCGGTCTGCCACGCCTGCATGCCTCCAATTTCAGGCTCACCCTGGCTGCTTTTGTAGGACTTTGCTTTGCTGCCAAACCCTGGAGGAGGGGAAAAAAAGAATAAAATTTAAATCTGAATTTAATCTTTTTCACTTGGAACCTGCTCTGCACGGGAGACATTCCAAGTGGGAGCTGGGAATGAAGTAGAGGTCCTTTGGCCTCTGTCACTGAGAACCGCTCTGATATAAACTAATTACCATTAAGGCTTTATGGTTTGCATTGCAAACAGTGGGCCTAGACCATTATGCTTTGTGTTATTCTGAAGCTTTTTGATTGCCCCCCCTCCCCACCTCCATCTTAGTCAGGGGGCTCATTAACATAAAGAAAAGGAGGAAAAAAAAAAGAGCACTGAGAGGAGGTCCTGGATGACATACTGCAGGTGGCTGCCAGCGCTTTTGTCACTCCATGTTTGAATTTCTGTGAGCTCAGGAGTTGTAAGGAAATCGCCTGCATTGTTTCTCAAACAGTGCCTCCTGGAAACACAAAGGTCACTTGGAGCAGCCCAGTGCTTGCTACCCTTTCTTTGTTTCTGGATTGCTCTTTCACTTGGACCCCCCATCCAAGTGCATTCTTAGATATGTCTGCCAAGACAATAGTGCCACTCAGTTAAGGGAGACTGCCACCAACAGCATTCATCAAGGAGGGGAAAAGAGAGGAGAGGTGGTGGTGGGGGAGGATTAGCATCTCTAACTGGCACTGCCATGAACCCCCTGCCAGGCAGCTGAATACATCGAGCAAGCAGCTGCAGAGCCGCATGAAAGAGTACAAGACTGGAAGGAGCTGATTAAACGGTGGCCACTTGCCAAGAGGGCTGTAATGTGGGAGAGCGGACCAGTTAGACGGAGGAGCAATAAAGTGTGCTTGTTAGATGGGGTAAGGTTTAATCTCAAGAAACCGTCTTCTTTACAAGAAAATGTACTGTTTATATACAATCGTTCAATAACTAAAGACAGAAGAGTCATTCCACGCTAAGACAAACTAAGTCTGTCAACAAACACAGTCTTCTCAGAGCTGCATGCAATGTAATGCATATGAGCTATAATAGCTTCCATTTGAGCACAAGCGCTCAACAATTGTGAAATGTTATAAATACAAAGCATTAAAGCCAGGATCTCAATGGGAAACGATCCAGAAATGTCCATTTGTTCATATGAAACATGTCTATAGGCTGATGTGTTTTAGAATTCAATCCTTCTTCTGAGCCAGCCATTAAAACAAAGACCTCAAAGCAATAAATAACATGACAGCAACTAGACTCTTAACAATAACAAAATCTACATATGACATATGTGCTTTCATGGTTCTTGCACTAACAAATGAGTTAACGTGCTTATCGTGAATTAAGAGAGACCTCCTAGTTGATAATTGCCTCTCAAATTTGCGTAATTTTTTGTGCTTTATGAAGTTAACCCAATCCTACTCAATCAATTAAGAACAATAGAACACTCCAATTCATGTAGGCCCGATGACATTAGTGTGAGGAGCAGTTTGTGGAAGAGTGCGTGGCTTCAATTGACTGAAGTGGTCTCAATTGGAGTGGGCTGTGGTGGTGGGAGTGTGTCAAAGAAGTAAGCTGATAGATAGATAGATAGATAGATAGATAGATAGATAGATAGATAGATAGATAGATAGATAGATAGATAGATAGATAGATAGATAGATAGATAGATAGATAGATAGATAGATAGATAGATAGATAGATAGATAGATAGATAGATAGATACATAATGCAGGTAAAAAACAGACAGAATATCTTTGTATAATGTTAGTGTTTACCCCCCCAGGTTTAACTGAAGAGTCGCATAGTTTGGGGGAGGAACGATCTTCTCAGTCTATCAGTGGAGCAGGACATTGACAGCAGTCTGTCGCTGAAGCTGCTCCTCTGTCTGGAGATGACACTGTTTAGTGGATGCAGTGGATTCTCCATAATTGATAGGAGCCTGCTCAGCGCCCGTCGCTCTGCCACAGATGTCAAACTGTCCAGCTTCATGCCTACAATAGAGCCTGCCTCCCTCACCAGTTTGTCCAGGCGTGAGGCGTCTTTCCTCTTAATGCTGCCTCCCCAACACACCACCACGTAGAAGAGGGCGCTCACCACAACCGTCTGATAGAACATCTGCAGCATCTTATTGCAGATGTTGAAGGATGCCAGCGTTCTAAGTTAGTATAACTGGCTCTGTCCTTTCTTACACAGAGCATCAGTATTGGCAGTCCAGTCTAATTTATCATCCAGCTGCACTCCCAGATATTTATAGGTCTGCACCATCTGCACACAGTCACCTCTGATGATCACGGTGTCCATGAGGGGTCTGGGCCTCCTAAAATCCACCACCAGCTCCTTGGTTTTGCTGGGGTTCAGGTGTAGGTGGTTTGAGTCGCACCATTTAACAAACTCATTGATTAGGTCCCTATACTCCTCCTCTTGCCCACTCCTGATGCAGCCCACGATAGCAGTGTCATCAGCGAACTTTTGCACATGGCAGGACTCCAAGTTGTATTGGAAGTCCGATGTATATAGGCTGAACAGGACCGGAGAAAGTACAGTCCCTTGTGGCGCTCCTGTGTTGCTGACCACAATGTCAGACCTGCAGTTCCCAAGACACACATACTGAGGTCTGTCTTTAAGATAGTCCACGATCCATGCCACTAGGTATGAATCTACTCCCATCTCTGTCAGCTTGTCCCTAAGGAGCAGAGGTTGGATTGTGTTGAAGGCGCTAGAGAAGTCAAGAAACATAATTCTTACAGAACCACTGCCTCTGTCCAAGTGGGAGAGGGATCGGTGTAGCATATAGATGATGGCATCCTCCGCTCTCACCTTCTCCTGATATGCAAACTGCAGAGGGTCGAGGGCGTGTTGAACCTGTGATCTCAGGTGGTGAAGCAGCAGCTTCTCCATGGTCTTCATCACATGTGATGTCAGAGCAACAGGCCGGAAGTCATTCAGCTCACTAGGACGTGATACCTTTGGGACTGGGGTGATGCAAGATGTTTTCCAAAGACTCAGGATTTACAGCCTTTATATTTTCTAAAATGTTAATCTACGTATATTTTCATACATTCTTGTGCACCATGGTGCCAGAGAGTGGTGACATGAAGCATGTTGGTCAGACATGCAAGGAAAGCCCATGACACATTATGTGACTTCTAGTTGTGGGGTATGTTAAATTTCACTAGACCATATCAATTAAAATGACCAAAAATCACTGCCCATGTTACATATACCAATCAAGTGAAGACCCTCAAGCACAGCTATGTGTGCCACCTTTTCTAACAGTCAGTAGCACACTGCCTGACTAAGCCTGTGCTGTACGAAGGGTTAACAGCTGCAGTGAGCTCAGCCACAATCTCTGTCCTTTTTTCCTTTTTGTCCATTCTGTCGACATCAGCAGCCATACCACATGTACTTCAGAACAGGAAATCTACCCAAAGCTAAGCATCTTTGGGCCTGACCAGTACTTGGATGGGAGACCATCTAGGAAAAGTTTGGGTTGCTTCTGAAAGAGGTGTTGGTGAGGCCATTGGGGGCGCTTACCCTGAGGTCTGAATGTGAATCCCAATGCCCCAGTGCAGTGACAGTGACACCATGCTGCACAAATGTTGCTGTAGTTTGGATGAGACATAAAATTGATATCCTGACTCTCTGTGGTCATTAAAGATCCATCACCATCCTCTATAAAGAGCAGGACATATCCTGATATCTTGTCGGAAATTACCCACCAGGGCCTAGTCATTCTGGCCTCATAATCATCCCCTGTCTCTAACTGGCTAACTACCTCTCACCCCTTCATAACCTAACAGCTAATGTGATGTGAGCGTACTGGTGCAAAATGGCTGCCGTCACATCATCCAGGTGGCTGCTGCATATTAGTGGTGGTCGAAGTGGCTCCTCACTCACTATGTAAAGCGCTTTGACTCATGAGAAAAGCGCTGTTTAAATGTAAAGAATTAAATTAAATAAGAATTAAATCAGATAGACGAGCTTCTCTTCTGTCTGTGAGGTCCAAAGTCTCCCCATTCCATATTCTTTATCGCGGCCGTATATGCATTGCACTTCCAGGTGAGCATTCATTGGTTGCCAGCTCTCACATATACAGACCCCGCCCCTACGACTAAAGACAACATCAAAACTGTTTGATTTTATCAGAGTATGGTGCAGACTGGTTGGAGTGAATCAATGAATATGACACATTAGGTGATCAGCTTCACAGGAGCACACCACCAGCTGCCTCCAACTCACTAAGATTATATAACTGAAGGCGATGACTGAAAATCGCTGGAAAAGTAGCATAATGTGACATAGTTTTTAAGAGGTTTTGTGTAGTTTGCTACTTTTACTCAGCCATTCAGACTCACGTTTACATAGTATAGACACCCCATCAGAGCACATAACAAATTTTATCAGATCCCTCTTGACTTTAAATGGGGTGTTGCATTGTTTAAAATGGATTGATATCATATATATGATGGTACTCATAGTGAAAAGTGCTACACGGTATACAATAACCATTTGCTGGTTGAATGGGAGCATGAACATCCAAATTATTAAAGTTGTTTGTCCCTCTCTTTCTCCTCAGAATGTTTGCAATACTCTGTGGTGCACCGTGCACAACACCTGCCACTCAAAGCTGGACGCGGCAGTGGATGGCACCAAGTGTGGTCCGCACAAGGTCAGTGGGGCAGCTGGTCAATATCAAGATTTGTGGAGGAAATAAATGGTGAGCAAGGCCATGAGTATTAGCCAAGTGGAATCTGTGCATTAAAAATGACTTTCAAGCCTGTGGACCACAAGCTCCTCGAGCTCTGAGTCATTAGATATCAGGTAGATGGGCTTTAGGAGTTGGAGAGATTTTCACATTCTGTCTGTATATTTGCCCTTTGACTGGTTAGCAATAACTGGGATGATTCATAGCTAGACTGTGTGTAACCCGCTCCTTGCCAGGAGACAAATGGATCCACAACAGTATTTGGACTTGCTCATTGGATATACAATTTGTGGCCATGACTCAGGCACCTGAGTGGAAATGTTAGCATTGGTGCAGCAATTCTCTCCTTAATTTGACCTCTGCCTTTGCTTCTTGCAGTGGTGCATTGATGGCGAATGCTTATCCAGGTCATACCCACCAGAGAGAATCAATGGCGGCTGGGCATCCTGGAGCCAGTGGTCACCATGTACCCGAAGCTGCGGAGCAGGCGTGAGCATTGCAGAGCGGCAGTGTACCAACCCCATGTAAGGCTAAGAAAATGATAACGTACTGGGAGAAAGGGTCAAAGGGTCCGGTGGGTGGTGGATGTGGGTATAGGCCTTCAGTCAGTGCCTTACCAAAGGAGGAACATAGTGTGAGGACACCATTCTAGAGCCCTCTCACACTTCTGAATTTCCGTTATTCACTTACTTTTTTCCACAGTCATTCTTCTCTTCACAATTTTCCTGTTCATCCATGCAGAACAGTCTGAAAAATGTTCCCAGTGGTTCCTGTTCTTTTTACTGCTCAAGACGTTCCAGTTACTTTTCCATTCCGGCTTCTGTTGGTATACAGTTCCACTCCACTTCCAAATTCCAAAATTTAATTGCTATACAATTCTTCTAATTCAAAGATCCCAGTATTCCCAACTGTATTTTGCTCCTAACTTCTTTTATTGCAAAGATCCACTCATTCATGGTTCCCCAGTATTTCCAACTCTTTTTGTAGATGGTTCTACTTATTTTATGTTTCCAGTGCTCCTAGTTCTTTTTAGTTCTATGCATTTTCAATCACCAGGGGCCTTATGCATAACGCTGTGCGTAGAACTCACACTATAATATGGCGTAAGCACAAAAGCAGGAATGTGCGTACGCACAGAAAAATCCAGATGCAGGAATCTATACGTACGCAAACTTACACATTCTTCCGCTACATAAATTCCGATCAGCGTGAAAAGTAACACACGTGCACGCGCCTTCTGTCCCGCCCCAACTCCTCCCAGAATTACGCCTCTTTGAATATGCAAATCAATATAAATAGCCCTTAAGCTCAGCCTTCTGTGAAAAGACAATGGGAAAAGCATGGGGGAAAATGTAAGAATTTCAGCAAATACCAAATGGAGGCAAAGGAAAAACGTACTATTTGTTGGTTTAAACAGTGGTATAATAAACAAAATGAAGTTGATCAAGTGACAGAGTGTCGGAGAAACTCAAAAGCTCAAGTTCACAAAGTCGCACAGTGCTCGAAATAAAAAAGAAATCACATATCAAAGTTGCCGTGAAAAGGCAAGTCGTAGCCCACCGTCTGAGTGTCATATGAAAGCTTATTAGGGTACAGACAAAAAAAATAGGCACACAGTGGGAAAAAAGCGCGAAATGTCAACTTTAATCTCGAAATTTCCACTTTAATCACGTAGTTTATTTTGCCATTAAAGCAGAACATCATAAACTTCATCTTAAAATCGTTTAATTTAGTAGTTTCTCAAATCCCATTGTAACTAAAGTAGCACATTAAATGCTTTGTTCTGTATTTGATCTTCTATGTGTGTGAATCACTACCTGCTTCTTAAACAGGCTTTCTTTTTCTCCGACAGGACACAGAATCCATTACATTCGTGATATTACAACTCTCTGAATAATTAAAATACTGATATGCATACGTGATATCTTTTTCATTATGATAGGAGTTAAAGCATGTTATTAAACATGGGAACACGGTGGTGCAGTGATTGTTCATGTCTTACAGCAAGAGGCTTGCTGCGCCATGCGCGACCTTCAATGAAATAATTTATCACAGCAGTACTGTCTCTTTCAAATGTACTAACCTCCAATTCCTGTCCTTACTTTTCTTTCTCCAAATACCCAATCGCCACACAATCAGCTCTGTAATAGACGTGAAGCCATCTGTAAGCTTAAAACGCAGATTCTTCAAAACTTTTAAGGAACATTGAAATATCTTCGTAGTAAATGTTTAATTATTCTATCTGTCTATCCTTCCAATGTCGCGTCAGCACGAGCAAGAATACAACGCAATGCAGGAACAATCCATGAACTAGCTAGCACTGCGGCACCATGTCCTCACATGTTTAATTATTAACAGTACAGATTATTTAAATGAAGTTAAAGTTTTATCTGTATAATATAATCAACATATTTTGCTGCATTTCATCTTAAAAATGATATCGTCATCATATGTAAATACGCGCTTTATAAAGTGGCGAGGGTTGTGCAATATTATAATTGTATCCCAAGTTTACAGTAAGGTGATTGTACTTATAAGTACAAACAGTTCTTGGGATGAAACTTTTTCTAAACCGCGAAGTCCATACAGGGAAGTCTCGTAAACGTTTTGCCGTGGCTGAGTCAGCGTCTGCTTCATGCTGTATACCGATAATTCTCTTTCCGATCAGCTGCTGCTGTGATTCCCCACTCAGATACAGTGATATAAATACTCCGAGTGGTGCAGTGAGAGTAATATGGAAAAAGATGATCTGCTGTGGCAACCCTTAACGGGAGCAGCTGAAAGAAGAAGAAGATGCAGTGAGAGTAACAACGCTAAAGCAGTTATGGTATTTGGAATACTATGGCTATTCCCTGGACCATTATATTGCTGCAGGTTAATTACAATCAGATGCATTACACTAATAAACAATATGCAGTTAGTTTCAGTGTATTTATAAAGCCGCGTCAGGAATGTGGGTCTAAGAAAGAAAGGGTGATCACACAGGAACAGTAGCACTGCTTTGACACTGGGTGCCGCCAGTCTGCAAAACCGAGCGGATTTAATTGCGTACGCCAGGGCATGAGGTACCGTGGAAAAGTGCGTGGCTTTACAGCAAGTTTAGGTTTTATACATCGCGATTTGAGCGTGGAAACATTTGTATGCAACATTTCCGTGCGTACGCACCATTTATACATGAGGCCCCAGGTCTCTCAGCTATGAATAGCATACAGTTTAACTTATCCAGGATTCCAAGTATTCCCAAATTCTGTCTATAGACAAATCATTCATTGCTCTTGGAGGTCCCAGCTCCTTCTGATGTACAGTTTCATGTACAGTTAGGTCCATAAATATTTGGACAGAGACAACTTTTTTCTAATTTTGGTTCTGTACATTACCACAATGAATTTTAAATGAAACAACTCAGAAGCAGTTGAAGTGCAGACTTTCAGCTTTAATTCAGTGGAGTTAACAAAACGATTGCATAAAAATGTGAGGCAACTAAAGCATTTTTTGAACACAATCCCTTCATTTCAGGGGCTCAAAAGTAATTGGACAATTGACTCAAAGGCTATTTCATGGGCAGGTGTGGGCAAGTCCGTCGTTATGTCATTATTAATTAAGCAGATAAAAGGCCTGGAGTTGATTTGAGGTGTGGTGCTTGCATGTGGAAGATTTTGCTGTGAACAGACAACATGCGGTCAAAGGAGCTCTCCATGCAGGTGAAAGAAGCCATCCTTAAGCTGCAAAAACAGAAAAAACCCATCCGAGAAATTGTTACAATGTTACTAGTGGCAAAATCTACAGTTTGGTACATCCTGAGAACAAAAGCAAGCACTGGTGAACTCAGCAACGCAAAAAGACCTGGGGCCTCATGTATAAACGGTGCGTACGCACAGAAATGTTGCGTACGAACCTTTCCACGCTCAAATCGCGATGTATAAAACCTAAACTTGGCGTAAAGCCACGCACATTTCCACGGTAACTCATACCTTGGCATACGCAATTTCTCCGATCGGTTTTGCAGACTGGCGGCACCCAGCGTCAAAGCAGTGCTACTGTTCCTGTGTGGTCACCCTTTCTTTCTTAGATCCACATTCCTGACGCTGCTTTATAAATACACTGAAACTAACTGCATATTGTTTATTAGTGTAATGCATCTGATTGTAATTAACCTGCAGCAATATAATGGTCCAGGGAATAGCCATAGTATTCCAAATACCATAACTGCTTTAGCATTGTAACTCTCACTGCATCTTCTTCTTCTTTCAGCTGCTCCCGTTAAGGGTTGCAACAGCAGATCATCTTTTTCCATATTACTCTCGCTGCACCACTCGGAGTATTTATATCACTGTATCTGAGTGGGGAATCACAGCAGAAGCTGAAATATCGGTATACAGCATGAAGCAGACGCTGCCTGAGCCACGGCAAAACGCTTTATAGAGACTTCCCAGTACGGACTTCGCGGTTTAGAAAAGGTTTCATCCCAAGAACTCTAAACGCACTCAATCAGTCCATCAAGTGCTCCTTATATAACTGTTTACTTATAAGTACAATCACCTCACTGTAAACTTGCACTACAGTTATAATATTGCACAACCTGCGCCACTTTATAAAGTGCGCATTTACATATGATGACGGTATTCATTTTTTCAAGATGAAATGCAGCAAAATATGTTGATTATATTATACAGCTAAAACTTTAACTTCATTTAAATAATCTGTATTGTTAATAATTAAACATGTGAGGACACGGTGCCGCAGCGCTAGCTAGCTCAGGGATTGTTCCTGCATTGCGTTGTATTCTTGCGCTGACGCGACACTGGAAAGATAGACGGATAGAATAATTAAACATGTACAGCGAAGATATTTCGATGTTCCTTAAAAGTTTTGAAGAATCGGCGTTCTAAGCTTACAGATGGCTTAACATCTATTACAGAGCTGATTGTGTGGCGATTGGGTATTTGGAGAAAGAAAAGTAAGGACAGGAATTGCAGGTTAGTACGTTTGAAAGAGACAGTACTTCTGTAATAAGTTATTTCATCGAAGGTCGCACATGGCGCAGCAAGCCTCTTGCGTGAGATATGAACAATCACTGCGCCACAGTGTTCCCATGTTTAATAACATGCTTTCATTCCTATCATCATGAAAATGATATCACGTATACATGTCAGTATTTTAATTATTCAGAGAGCTGTAATATCACGAATGTAATGGATTCTGTGTCGGAGAAAGAGAAAGAACGGAAGCACGTAGTGATTCACATACATAGAGCACATAGAAGATCAAATACAGAACAAAGCATTTAACGTGCTACTTGAGAAACTAGTAAAATAAACGATTTTAAGATGAAGTTTATGATGTTCTACTTTAATGGCAAAATAAACTACGTGAAATTTCGAGATTAAAGTTGACATTTCGTGCTTTTTTCCCACTGTGTACCTATTTTTTTTTCCTGTACCCTGATAAGCTTTCATATGACACTCAGACAGTGGACTACGACTCGCCTTTTCACGGCGACTTTGATATGTGATTTCTTTTTTATTTCAGGCACTGTGCGACTTTGCGAAGTTGAGCCTTCGAGTTTCTCCGACACTCTGTCACTCGATCAACTTTCTTTTGTTGATTATACCACTGCTTAAACCAACAAATAGTACGTTTTTCCTTTTCCTCCACTTGGTATTCGCTGAAATTCTTATATTTTCCCCCGTGCTTTTCCCATTGTCTTTTCACAGAAGGCTATTTATATTGATTTGCATATTGAAAGAGGCGTAATTCTGGGAGGAGTTGGGGCGGGACAGAATGCGCGTGCACGTGCGTTACTTTTCACGCCGATCGGGATTTATGTAGCGGAAGAACGTGAAAGTATGCGTGCGCACAGATTCCTGCATCTGGATTTTTCTGTGCGTACGCACAATCCCGCTTTTGTGCTTACGCCATGTTATAGTGTGAGTTCTACGCACGGCGTTATACATGAGGCCCCTGGACGTCCACGGAAGACAACAGTGGTGGATGATCGCAGAATCATTTCCATGGTGAAGAGAAACCCCTTCACAACAGCCAACCAAGTGAACAACACTCTCCAGGGGGTAGGCGTATTGTTATCCAAGTCTGCCATAAAGAGAAGACTGCATGAAAGTAAATACAGAGGGTGCACTGCAAGGTGCAAGCCACTCCTAAGCCTCAAGAATAGAAAGGCTAGATTGGACTTTGCTAAAGAACATCTAAAAAAGCCAGCACAGTTCTGGAAAAACATTCTTTGGACAGATGAAACCAAGATAACCTCTACCAGAATGATGGCAAGAAAAAAGTAAGGAGAAGGCGTGGAACAGCTCATTATCCAAAACATACCACATCATCTGTAAAACATGGTGGAGGCAGTGTGATGGCTTGGGTGTGCATGGCTGCCAGTGGCACTGGGACACTCGTGTTTATTGATGATGTGACACAGGACAGAAGCAGCCGAATGAATTCTGAGGTGTTCAGAGACATACTTTCTGCTCAAATCCAGCTAAATGCAGTCAAATTGATTGGGTGGCGTTTCATGATACAGATGGACAATGACCCAAAACATACAGCCAAAGCAACCCAGGAGTTTATTAAAGCAAAGAAGTGGAAAATTCTTGAATGGCCAAGTCAGTTACCTGATCTTAACCCAATTGAGCAGGCATTTCACTTGTTGAAGACTAAACTTCAACAGAAAGGCCCTCAAACAAACAGCAACTGAAAGCCGCTGCAGTAAAGGCCTGGCAGAGCATTAAAAAGGAGGAAACCCAGCATCTGGTGATGTCCAGGAGTTCAAGACTTCAGGCTGTCATTGCCAGCAAAGGGTTTTCAACCAAGTATTAGAAATGAACATTTGATTTCCAGTTATTTAATTTGTCCAATTACTTTTGAGCCTCTGAAATGAAGGGATTGTGTTCAAAAAATGCTTTAGTTGCCTCACATTTTTATGCAATCGTTTTGTTCACCCCACTGAATTAAAGCTGAAAGTCTGCATTTCAACTGCATCTGAGTTGTTTCATTTAAAATTCATTGTGGTAATGTACAGAACCAAAATTAGAAAAAAGTTGTCTCTGTCCAAATATTTATGGACCTAACTGTATGTAGTTTTCCCAGTATTCCTAACTCCTTTTGGCATACAGTTCTACTCATTCAGGGTACCCAGCTCATTCAACTCATTTTGGTATAAAGTTCTGCTCATTTAGTTTTCTCAGTATTCCCTACTCCTTTTGTTATAAAATTCTAATCATCCACTGTACCAGTTCTTCTATCTCCTTTTGGTATGCAGTTATATGCAGTTATATTTCCCAATATTACTAACTCCTTTTTGGTATACAGCTGCATTTGTTCTGTTTTCCCAATATTACCAACTCCTTTTGTTACACAACTCTACTTATTCAGGATACTCAGTTCTTCTAATCCCTTTTAATATACAGCTCTACACATCCAACTTGCAGGCGGTTGGTGGCAGGACTGACACTCCAGCTACTGTAAAAGTGTTCCAGTGTGGTCCTGAGGTGTCACCTGTTTCATGGCTGCACTTGGATCTCAATCCGGGTAGTTCGTGCTGTAATCAGCACATGCTCCCAACCCCTCTAATCTCTCACTCTACTCAGTCAGGAATCCCATTATTCCCAGCTCTTTAGTGTACCTACTTCCACTTGTTTGAAGTTCCTAGTGTGTCTTGTTCTTATCAGTATAAAGTTCCACATATGTTGAGTCCTGATTACTCCCATTTGTTTTGGGTATAAAGTTTTACTTATCCAGTGTTCCCAGTATCTCAACTACTGACAGCTCAACCAGTTCAGTGTCCCCACCTCCGGTCAATTTGTGCCTTGATACATTGCATCTCCTTCATTACAGTGACTTACATTTACTTATTTGGCCGAAACCTTTATCCAAGGCGACTTACAATTAGTTACATTTCCAATTGGAGATCCAGCAGGTCAAGTGACTTGCTCATGGTCACACAGTTTTAGAAGCAGGCTATGAACCCACAACCTCAGGGGTTGAAGTCCAAAGTCTTAACCACTACACCACACTGCCTGATTTATTTTAAGTCTGTTACTCAACCCAAATGCACTAGGCAAGCTGTGTAAGAAAGGTGCTTGAACCCTAAATCTGGCTGGCCCAGAGATGTCTTATGTTCCAATTAATTGCTGTTTTTATTTCAGTCCAAAGTATGGTGGAAAGTACTGTCTGGGTGAGAGGAAGAGGTACAAGATTTGCAATACCCGTCCCTGCACTTCTGAAAAGCCTTCATTCCGTCAGCTCCAGTGTGAATATTTCAACAACCTGCCCTACAAGGGGAAGCTGTACAAGTGGGTGCCAGTGAAGAACCGCAGTGAGTACCACATCAGAGGGGTGGGTGGGCAAAGATTTAACCATTTCTGAGGAAATAAAACTCTCCAAACATTTCTGTGCAGGTCTGTCCAGTGATGCTTTAAAGTTTGGATTTGTGTGCCAGTAAACCCCCCCATTGCATGTTTGATTCCTGCCAGGCATAGCCCCCTTTGACAGCTTTTTGGAGGCCCAAGCTTACAAAATTATGCTTCCAGTATAGGAGACTATGAGGAACTCAATGAAAACAGCCGACTTACTGTGCATCAAGAGTAGAGCAATTTAGTCGTTTGCCCTTGAAATTGCTGTTTGTCCATCAATCTCTAGTATATTTCTACTGATTTTTTTTTATTTTTCATATCCAGTTAACCCCTGTGAGCTCCATTGCCGGCCAGCTGATGAGTACTTCTCAGAGAAAATGTTGGATGCAGTGGTTGATGGGACACGATGCTATGAGGGCAGCATCAGCCGGGACATGTGCATCAATGGCATCTGCAAGGTAGAAGAGGGTGACCACTCTCGGGGAGGGGGACAGAAGCACAAGTGTTGACAAAATGATAGCTGAATAAAATGAAAGCAGGAACTGAGTGGCATTGATGTGGGTAGACATGGCCCACTAACCTAAATCAAAGAGAAGACTTCTTTACAGAAGGGAGTTTCAAATGTATGACAGTATAGTGAGAGGGCAGTCAAGATATCCAAAGCTAACTATCGTGCTATTAAAATGTGAAAAGCTCTTGTGTCAGATTCTCCTGCCACCTTTTCAGGTTTAGATGGGCATCACATGGGCATCATGGAATGCAGAGGGGAATCATAATACACAAAGCCTTAGTATTTGGGTGTTGTGATCACCTGACTTCATATTAAACACTTTTGTATGTGTTTTTGTGTATTGTGTAGTATTTTGACATACAGATTTCATTTCTGAGACTTATTTTTTGTTACGTGAAATTACGTGAAATTGTTCATTGTGCTTGTAACATCATGGAAATGACCTTGTACTGTATATATGTGACAGTGTTGTGGTTATACAACCTCTTGATTCTCTTAGGGCAGCTATCTCATTTACTGTGTTAGCAGCCATGCCACCTACACTTCAGAACAGGTAATCCATCTGAAGCTAAGCATGTTTGGGTCTGGCCAGTACTTCATTGGGAGACCACCTAGAAAAAGCTTGGTTTGCTGCTGGGAAAGGTGTTGGTGAAGCCAGCAAGGTTCACTCACACTGTGGCCTGAAAGTGGGTCCCAGTGCAGTGAATGCGATACAGTGCTGGAAAAGTGGGTGCCGTCCTTTGGATGAGGCATACAACTGAGGTTGTGACTCTCTGTGGTCATGAAAGATCCCTGGTCATCTTTCAACAAGAGTATGTCCTAGCTAAATTGCCCATCATGACCTTGTCCATTCTGGACCCCTAATCATGGCCTGTCCCAGTTTGGCTAACTATCTCTAGCACTCCTTCACCACCTAATAACTAATGTGGGGTGAGCATACTGGCATGAAATGGCCATCGTCACATCATTCTGGCCAATCTTGCACATTAGTGGTGCCAGGAGTGGCTACCCACTGTCTATGTAAAGTACCCTGCGTGTTTAGAAGAGCGCTATATAAATGTAACTAACGATGTAGGCCCTTGCATTAAGATTGATTTCTGGTTTCTGACTCTCATTTTGCTCTCAACTTCTGGTTATCATCTTGACCTTTGATTCTGGTTACTTGGTTATGTTTTCCAGGTCCCTGACTACAACTTTGTCAAACAAACTCATCTGCTGTTTATTATTTTTGCAAGGACACTTAAAGTGTCTTTTAACACTGGCAAGGTGTTATGAGTCTGACACTTTAAAAATTATTATGGCTAAAATACATTTTTTCATGTATTCAGGAGGTTTTGATATTAGGAAACATTCCTGACTATTCATTTTAAGTCTTAACAACTTTTAGAAGAAAGTATGCTTCATTTTTATTATACTTTTCATGCTACACAACACCATTTAGTGGGTCTTGTCCCACTGGAGAGCACCATTTTGAATGTTGTGGCATCCTTAAATACCAATTATTTTTTGTGATTGAGAATAAAAGCAAAGAACTTTCTACTCATTTCTTTTTAAATTCTGGTTATGGAAAACATTATCTTTACCTTTCATCTACATTTTTCAGTTTCCTTTTGGCTTTGCCAACCTGTTTCTGACTTTTGCCTAAGGTTTATCGCCTGGTCTGTCATATTCATCCTTTCTCTTCCCAGCCTTTGGGCAGTTGTAGAAGGCTGTTGTAGTTGTTTTTTGTTGCCCTAAAATGTCTGCTTGATTCTGGAAACCTATCGAAAAAAAATTCAAACAAACGGTACAGTCAAATAAACAAAATGCTAACTTGAATTGATTTCTATCACCACTTCTTAGCTCTTAGAATTCATCCAATGCTTGGATAATAATGCTTTGCGCTTTAATTTGCAGGGGTGATGATTCAGTGTGTGGCACGGTGGCACAGTGGTAGCGCTGCTGCCTCGCAGTTAGGAGACCTGGGTTCGCTTCCCGGGTCCTCCCTGCGTGGAGTTTGCATGTTCTCCCCGTGTCTGCGTGGGTTTCCTCCGGGCGCCCCCGTTTCCTCCCACAGTCCAAAGACATGCAGGTTAGGTGGATTGGTGATTCTGAATTGGCCCTAGTGTGTGCTTGGTGTGTGGGTGTGTTTGTGTGTGTCCTGCGGTGGGTTGGCACCCTGCCCGGGATTGGTTCCTGCCTTGTGCCCTGTGTTGGCTGGGATTGGCTCCAGCAGACCTCCGTGAGCCTGTTTTCGGATTCAGCAGGTTGGAAAATGGATGAGTGGATGGTGATTCTAAATTGGCCCTAGTGTGTGCTTGGTGTGTGGGTGTGTTTGTGTGTGTCCTGAGGTGGGTTGGCACCCTGCCCAGGATTGGTTCCCTGCCTTGTGCCCTGTGTTGGCTGGGATTGGCTCCAGCAGACCCCCGTGACCCTGTGTTCGGATTCAGCGGGTTGGAAAATGGATGGATGGATGGATGGATGGATGATTCAGTGCATCATATGACCTTCATGTCATGTGACCAGCAACGGGCATAGCAACCATAAATAATATACACATGACCATGAAAAACAAGCACAAAATATTGATGTGTGAAAAACCAAATGACTTTGTGAAGATGTCACCAAACAAAAAATACACATGTCCAAAGTCCAAATGTGAAATTAAATGCATCTAAGTGTAACCGGTCTCCACTGCACGAGCTGTACTGCTGCGCCACAGCCTTGATACCAGTTAACACTCGAAGCTTCTGCGTTATGATTTACATGTTCTGTACAAACCGCCTCAAAGGACTAATGCAACCACAGTGGATTCCTTTATTTCTCAATGTTTTTTTTTTAATTAACAGAGTGAAAGGTTAAAACAGAGAGCATAAAAAGAAATGACTGTTACAGCTCTGAAATTCCTCCTATTAAGAAAAAAAACATGTGGAAAGGCCATGTTATCAGGATTTAGTGAAGCCCTAGATAACTAAAGACACTATATTAGACACCAGTTACACGAGTATATAAAATGGGTCTTCATTACATTGGATAATGAGAGTTTGCACATCCATGAGTACACAGTGTACTTTAGCATTTTGATCCTGTGTCACTTGATGTTACAGAATATTGGCTGTGACTATGAAATCGACTCAAACGCTGTTGAAGATCGCTGTGGAGTCTGCCATGGGAATGGTTCCACCTGTGAGACAGTGACAAAGACCTTTGAGGAGAGTGAAGGACTTGGTAAGATGCTCATTACCTTGCTGATAAATATGGCTTCTCACTTCTCTCCATTCCCCATTATTCCTGGGGCTACTGATACTGACTCCCACCTGGTGGTGGCTTGTTGGTGTTCAGGTCCCTCAGCCATAATGCTGCTGTACTGTCCTCTGAATCCCCTTATCTTTACTTCATTCTCTTCACGAGACACTTACTGTACCTTTTATGTCAGTCCCTCCTCAAGCCACTTATTCAATTTTAAGCCACATTGTTATTTTTAGATCCTCCCACTCCAGCTAAGATGTCCATCATTCACTTTAGGCCACTTTCACTCTTTTAACTCCTTCTGTCATTTGAAACAAATCCCTCATTCACAGACCATACCTCACTCTCTAGGCCACTTCCACCCCCTCCTTTAAGCCACGCCCGCCTCTGTAGGCCGCATGCCTTCTATTAAAATTCTTCTCCCACTTTAACCCAAATACTCTTTAAACTACTAGTCTGACATTAACTCTCTCCTTCATGCTCCCATTTGTTTCTGGCTTACTGTTCCACTAACTCAGGATTCCCCATAAGAGTCACTCATCTTCCTTCAGACTTCCTTCATCTTCTCCTTAATCACACTCCCTTCCTCGGACTTGTCTCTCACTTTTTATCACTTTTCCTTATGCCCATAAGTGTAACTAAAGCCACTTCTGCCTCTTCGAACCACTCCACTTCTGCAGACCACACTCATTTAATGACAATGCCCCTCCTGCTTTTAGATTCAAGCTCCTCCTGAGACTAGCACTTTAAGCTCCTCCCCAATTTCAAATAGCTCCTCCCACTATACCACAGGCCCATCCCTTCAGACTGCCCCTCCCACTTCCAACCCCACCCTTCTCTTCAGACCACTCCTCTCCCTTTGTATTACTTTTTTTTTATGTGACTGCTTCCAGTGTATGCCACACTTGTCTTCACATCACTCCTCTTAATCAGAATACATCTTAAAATGACTTCATTTCTTTACAGACTCTTCTCTTCTTCTACATACTCCACTTTCATTTTATTCCCTTTTCATCTATAGTGGGTTTGCAGATTATATTTACATCTTGAACAAAATCATCTGAAATGTCCACTAGTCAAACAAAATATAGAGACAACTGTGCAGTGCTAACTACGTTTGCTCTACTTGGAAACACTTCCAGTGACAAGTTAGAGTGACACCATCCAGATTTCCATTTGCAACATTACACTTCTCCTCTGGACTTTTAGGCTATGTGGATGTTGGCGTAATCCCAGAAGGAGCACGCGAGATACGCATTGAAGAAGTTGCAGAGGCTGGAAACTTCCTGGCCCTGAGAAGCAGCGATCCTGACAAGTACTTCCTGAATGGCGACTGGACTATCCAGTGGAATGGAGATTACAAAGTGGCTGGGACCACATTCACTTATGAGCGGAATGGAAACCTGGAGAATCTGACCTCCCCAGGGCCCACACTAGAGCCTGTGTGGATTCAGGTAAGGGTTTGCGGAGGGGGGAGCAGCTACAGAGGTTTTCGTCAGTGTGGTGCAGTGGTTAAGGTTTTGGACTTCAAACCCTGAGGCTGTGGGTTCAAATCCTGCTACTATCACTGTTTGACCATGAGCTAGTCACTTCACATGGCTGTGCTCAAATTGGAAAAATAAAAGAAATGAAACCAATTCTAATTCAAATGTGAGGTTGCCTTGGATAAAGGAATCAGATGAATTAGTAAATGTACTGTAGATTCAAGGCCAGCTCCAGCACAGAGTGGTGACATGAACAAAAATATAATAATGTATAGCAATATAAGATAACACAGTCTTAACCCCTTAGTCAAGTTTAGGATCGTGGCATGGATTTAGGAACCTATCCCAGCAGCATGAGGTGAAATGTAGGAAACAGCTCTAGACAGAGCACCGGCCAGTGGCAGGGTACTAATATATAGTCAATTTGAAATTAACTTACCTACAGAAGCGCATTTTCAAAAAATTCTAAAACCAATGGGTGGCACTTTAAAATTGCATCTGGAGCTGTTCCTGGTGTTATGTTGGCTACGCTGTTTGGCTTCCTCTTATAATATTTAGTGACCCAATGGAGGTGCTATATACAGTATTCCAGAGATACAGGGGGCTACTGAGTGAAACAAATGTGCCAAGTGAGGAGAGTATACCATAGAATGGCTACCTCTTACTGTCTAGTATGAGTGACCAGTTCATTCGCTCTATGAACCTGTAATTAATTGGTACTGCCTGACGTGGTGGTTTTGTTTTTTTTATTGAGGCTAGTGCCGCATTTCCAATCACACTGAACTCTACAGCCTTCTTAGTCTCAAATTGGGGTGTCATGTTATGAAAGCAGTGCACGTGTGTGTGATTTGTACTGTTTGTGAATAAGAAATAATTAAAATAATAAATGACATTTATATAGAGCACTTCTCGCTACTCAAAACTCTTTGACAGAGGGGAACCAGTTCAACCACCACCAATATGTAGCACCCATATGGGTGATGTGATGGCAGCCATTATTGTGCCAGCACTCTCACCAAACATTAGCTGTTAGGTGGGGAAAGGGTGAGATATTTTTAGCCAGTCAGAGGCAAGGGATAATTAGGGGTCCAGAATGGGGGCCATGATGGGAAATTTAGCCTGGACATCAGGATTCACCCTACTCTTTTCGAAAGATGACCAGGGATCTTTAATGACCGCAGAGAGTCAGGGCCTCGATTTTACATCTCATCCGAAGGATGGCACCATATTTGAAGCACAGTGTCCCCGTCACTGCACTGGGGCATTGGGATCCACATTTGGACCACAGGGTAAGCGCCCCCTGCTAGATTCACCAACACCTCTTTCAGCAGCAACCCAAGCTTTTCTTAGATGGTTTCCCATCCAAGTATTGGCCAGGCCTGAGCATGTTGAGCATCATGTGGATGACTTCCTCTGAAGTGAATGTGGTTTGGCTGCTGGCTGAGTGTTTGTGTATGTAGACGTAACTTAATTTTGTATGAGTGTGGTATTTATCGTATATATGCTGTAAATATGCTTGACTTCAAGTGTCTGTGTATGAATATATCCTGGCATTGTGAGGATGACAGAGCAGAAATTAATGGAGTAGCACATTGTAAGAGACAGTAAGAATGCCATCTTGCCTATGTAATTCTGAAAGTGGACCGATGAGGTAAGGGCCATCAGTCGACTACTCTGAGCTAAGGGGCTGGGTCAATGGCTCAAATCCACTGCTTTGCTTTGTTTTTGCAAAGGCTGTGAGGGAACAAAGTTATTTAATTGCAATGAGAAAAAATAAGTGGCCAGCAGGAAGTTTGGAGTGGTGACAAAGACGCAGTACAGTCCCCGTCTCTGACTCACTGGGTGGCTCTGTGCTTAAAGGAATGTATATATGTAAACATTTGTAATGAATTATGATCTTATAAGTCGCCTTGGGTAAAGACATCTAGAAAATTTTCAGTAATTATAATAAAATATCAAGTTTAAAAACTTGATAATCCTGTTGATGATAACAGTGTTCAGATTTTCACAAAACCTGCACCATTGCCATGATTTTGTATGTAAGAAGTGCTAATAGCTTATCACTGTTAGCTGGCAGTGATGCATCTGCCATATAATCGGCAAAACCACTCCCACTGTGAAACCACACCTCCTTGCAAACCCCACCTACTACTTTAAAATACCCCTCCCACTCTACAGCTACAGTATATAATAAACTTACACGAGACACGTTCTGGCTTTGAACTTTGTTGGTGTGATATTTGTAAATGGAGCCAATTATCGTAGAGTCAGGGAAGTGGCATCTCATTTATGTTATAAAAAAATTGGGAGCGGTCTCCCCTCGACTTTCTCGTATACTCAGATATGGACGAGGATATATGAGGAATAAACTGAAAGACAATGATTATATTTTTATATTATGTACATTAATGAACCATCAACAACAAATCAAATCAAATTAATAATATATTGAACAATTATTATAAAAGTAATGTTGAACAAATTGGACTCTGCAGCTGCATGAATAAAAGATAAAGTACCACGGAAATAGCCCAAACGTTGATAGAAATCTGCATTTTGTACCTAATACTTGTTTGAAAAATTTGGTTCACCTAAGTGACAGCGTACTCAAGTTATTGTGTTTACACACACACACAGACAGACACAGAGACACACAGACATAATTCCAAAAATAGTATTTTCAGACTCAGGGAGGTCTAAAACGTTATCACAATCTCGACATCAAATCTTTGGACAATTACAATACTTTCCCTATACTTTGTATAGGAGAAAGTAAAAAAAAAAGACATGGCAGGTATGAAACAGAGTTGGAAGTGCAGCACCAAGGTTGTGTTTTATTACATGTATTTTTTTTTTTTGCTGGAATTAGATGTGAATGTAACGTTTCAAGTATTAAGACTATGGAAACTGCTACATCGGCTTCCATTATTTTAAATTTTACTCTGATTGTAAATACTGAGCAGAAGGCATCAGCCATCCTTGGCAAAAATGCCAGGGTACACTCAGGGTCCCCTATTCAGGGCCAGTTTCATGCCACCAATTAACCTAACCTGCTCCTCTTCTGGATTGTGTGATGGAATTCTGTGGGGGGCGGGGGGGGGGGGGGGGGGGGTGGGGGGGGGAGGGGTCTCCAGGGATAAACCTGAAGGAACAAGTTAACTCCACACAGATAGCGATGGGGTCAGGATTTGAACCTAGGACTCTGGATCTTTGGAACAGCAGCACTAATCCACTTCTGCCCTGTTATCAGATCCATAAACACAAGACAGTACAGTGATCCCTCGCTATATCACGCTTCGACTTTCACAGCTTCACTCTATTGTGATTTTTTTCTCATACACGCTTACGTCACTACGCACGCACTTTCTGAGAACTTTTATCTAAGCTCCACAATGACTCCTAAATGTGCTGTTTTTTCTACGCCTTCTGACAATGAAACTAAGCGCCAGAGGAAGATGCTTACCATCCAGGAGAAGGTGAAACTCTTGGATATGATCAAAGATGGCAATACCCTACAAAAGCCTCCTCACGCATATGAAAAGACAGCGCCAGCAACTGCCTATCAAGATGTTCTTCAGCCGCGCACCAGACCACCCACTGCCTACTCCTAGTACTCCTTCAGCGGAAAGAAGACAACGACGCACCTGCTGAAGATACTGCACCACCTTGTCATGCGTGGGTCACAGATGTTGCACAGAGACACAGGAGGTTGTTGAAAAAAAGGACTTTATTCAAAGCACTGCAAACAAACATTTGTCTCTTTTCAAAAGTTTAAACGTGCTCCATGACAAGTCAGAGATGACAGTTCGCCAGGAGCAGAGAATGTCTGAGAGAGAGAGAAATAAAACAACCAATTCCAAAGCTGAGAGGCGCTGCACAATACTTTTAAGTAAGCGGAGTACCGCGTGAGAGGTTTATCGCGCGTTATAGCCCAAGTAAGAAGGGTAAGGGAGCAATGTGAAGGTAGACTATCAGCTGTTTCAGGAGTTTTCCCCAGGGGCATCTGTGTCCTCTGAGGGGTGCGATCAGCGCTCCAGCTTACAACCTGAAGACTTCTCCTACTGAGTTCGTGCCTTCATAGGTTAGTGGTTGTGTGTAAGAACTGTGTGTGGTGTGTGTAATTAAATGTACAGTACAATAATAATAATATGATATTTGTAACATCTAATATGTCTTATTTTCTCTTATTTTGTCTAATATATTGGGTAATACGAGTGTAATGGTGACTAAAGGGTGTTATTTCATGTCTAGAAGGCTCTAATAATGTTAAAAAAAACGTATTTAGAAGGTCGTAAACAGGTTTTCTATACTCTAACTGCGAAAATATTTGATTTATAAATAAAGAATCCTACTTCGCGAAAATTCATTTATTGCGGTAGAGTCTGGAACGGATTAACCGTGATAAACGAGGGTTCACTGTAATCGAATGCTCTTGTCTGAACCTTATGATCTTTAAAATTCTCACTGCTGTGCAATATTCGGGAACTCAATTGACAGTAAACCATATACAGTGATGATCTTGTTTATATGGAGGTAATTATTGTTCAGTGTTTAGTCCTGCTCATCCATTATGTCAAACTACCATAATCATACATATGTGGTTTTGGATTTAACCTCCTTTACTGAAAGAATGTGTGGTTATTTCTATTTTTTTGGAGAATTTTATTTGTATGGGTTCAACCATGCAGTCAGTGGGAGGAATAAAACATCTTACATCTATATAAACTTATGACAGTGGTGATCCAAACTGCATGTCTGTTTCTTTAATTCTTTATTTATTTGTCACATACATAGTTATACAGGAAAACACGCAGTGAAATGCATCTTTTCGCATACCCCTTGGGGTCAGAGCACAGGGTCAGCCATTGTACAGCGTCCCTGAAGCAATTGAAGGTTAAGGGCCTTGTTCAAGGGCCCAGCAGAGTAGCGTCTCTTTTTTTTTTTTTTGGCAGTGATGGGGATTTGCCCATCCTAGCATTTTCTGATCCACTTCTCCAGTTCAAAGGCATAAAAATCCAGTGCCTATCCTACCAACTTTAAACACAAGTCAGGAGCAGTCTACATGCACACACCGGGCCTGTATAGACTTTCCAATGAATCAATCATGGACGTGTTTGGGATGTCAAGGGTGCCTGAGGCAGCCCATGCAGACATTGGGAGAGAACGTGGAAACTCCACACAGACAGTGACCCGACTGGAATTCAAACCCATGACTCTGGAGCTGTTAGGCAGCAGCATTAACCACTGCACTGCCATCCTGCTCCATTTCTTTACAGCTCAGCAGTTATTCTCTATTCGTAAAATAAACTGTGGGAGTTTCACATAAATCTGAAAAAACAGTGGAAAAATGAACAGTGTTGGAAAATATCACAGAAAGTGAAGGTTATTCCACACTCACCTCTTGTTTCCTTACCCCCCTGTAGAATCCTAAGAGACACTGGAGAGAGAGTTTGCCCTTTCATGGATCATATTTCAGTCCGTTGGCGCTTTCTTGGTGTGTTGATCCTTGACCCAGGTGTTTAAGTGCCCTTTCCATCTTGAAGACACATGCACTGTTTGCAGAGATAAGGAAAAGATGTGTGTGTGTGGGTATGTGTGGGTGTGTATGTGTGAGGGGCAGAGGCTAGGGACTTTCCCACTATTCCTGTGCTCAAATGTCAGATGCTTTTGTGCCAGTTATTGTCATTTTATTAAAGATTTTTTGTTTAGATGTAGGAAGTCAATGCCTGTGAGTGCTCTGATCAGTGAATTGGTAGACTGCGCTGTTTATATAGAGTGACTACAAAGATTTACTAAGGCAGTCTACTCAATGGCACTGGTGTTCATCTCTGATCAGCATTTAACATCGCACCCATATCTAAATCTTCATTGTGGGGGTGCTTCTAGGGCCATTCCGAAAGAACGTCCAAGATCAGTCATGGCCTGTGGAAGTCCTAGAGCTGTTTGCTTAGAATTCTGTGTGGCAGCCCCAAGTGTTCACCCACCAGTTCCCTGAGCCCCCTGTTCTTTTCAAAAGGCCTGGCACTCTTGCTTGCTCCCATGTGGCACACCCACTATAATGGGCTTAGGGTGTGTAAGCGTCTGTCCTCCTCACGTTTGTGGGAGTTTTGCTGGCCCGTCGTCACTTCTCAGCCAGCTTTAATTTCACCCAGTAGTTCCACAGCATAATTTAAACCATCAGAGCTTTATCCCCTCTGGCATTTAGGGGGACTCTTAATTTCCAGTGTGAGTTCCTTTTTCAATGAAATGCATCTCCATAGCACTCCTCTGCCTGGAGCCCTTTCCGCAGGTGGCAAACCCTTAGAAACCAATCCTGTCACATGCCTCCATATTTTATAATAACATGTTTGTCCTCATCTGTCCAGATGTTCTTGGTGATACGAGCTAACTGCACCATTGCACTCCGCCAGGCAGGCCTTTCCGCACCGCTCACTAACTCATCGCACTCCAGCCGTCTGTTGTAATTAGGCTCAATATTTATGCTAACAGCCCACTTACCCATGAAATCATTTTGCCTTCAATGGCAGTTTCTGGCTTCTTGAATATCCTCAAGTACTTCTTTTCCCTCTCATGCTGTCAACCTTCTGCACATTGTGTCTCTGCTTGAATTTGCCTTCCCTCTAGTTTTTCAAATGTTTTCATTCTGTGTGCTGACCCCTTGCTTTGTCTCTTTTCACTCCAATTTCCTGACCCCAATTACGTAATCCCACTGCAGTCAAATTTTGTTAGTCTCCACGTTCACCCAAATGCTCACACAGTACCAGAGGCCTCTCCAAATATGAAAACAGCAAATCACCGGAGATGGTCAGAATTGTGCACAATTAGCGGCATCCACTCTGCCTGCCCACCGTGTACCAATAAGAGCGTTGTACTGGGAATCACTAGGGCTAATCCCTGAGTGTAAATCAGGGAACAGGATAAGTATCAAGTTCAAGTGCAGGCACTGGATGTCAGCTTTGATGTTTCCATGCTTGGTTCCAACGAGCCTTAACAGCTGTTGTAGTTGTACTTTGGGATCTTAGAACAGCATATGGGAATATTTTTGGTTTGAGTCCACAAAATAATTTTAATTGGCAACTGTTTGAATTGAATGTTCATACAGAGAAATAATGTGATGTATCCTTGTGTGTGTGGTGGGAAAAGAGCTCATCTCATTTTATACTCCTAATTGTTTAAACCAAATTAGGGTGGTTCTGACAAAAGAAGAAACAGTCATGGATCACAGCAGCCACTCACAAAGGGCCAATTCAGATTCACCCATTGGCCTAACGTTCACATCTTTGGCAGTGTGAAAGGGAAGATCCACATAGATTTGTTGAGACTTATGCATACTCCACATGGACAACATACAGACACAGAATTTGAACCCAGGACACTTGGTCTGTTAGGTGGCAGCACTACCCACAGTGTCACCGTGCCATACAAGCAGACATACCACATGCACTTCAGAAGAGGTCATCCACATGAATCTATGCCTGTTTAGGGCCGGACAGTACTTGGATGGGAGACCAACTAGGAAAAAGCTTGGGTTGCTGCTGGAAGAGGTGTTGTTGAGGTCAGCAGGGGACACTTAACCTATGGTTTGAATGTGGATCCCAATGCCCTAGTGCAGTGACGGGCACACTGCTCTATAAAAATGGTGACGTCCTTCAGATGAGATATAAACAGCAGGTCCTGACTCTCTGCAGTCACTAAAGATCCCTGGGCCTCCTTTGTAAAGAGCAAGGTGTATCCCGATGTCCTGGCTAAATTGCCCACCTCGGCATGGTCATTCTTGCCCCCTAATCATCCGCTGTCTCTGATTGGTTAACTATCTCGCACCCCTTCACTACCTAACAGATAATGTGTTATGAGTATATTGGTGCAAAAATGGCTGCCATTGCATCATCCAGGTAGATGTTGCACATTAGTGGTGGTGTAAGTGGCTCCCCACTCAATGTGTGAAGCGCTCTGAGTAGCAAGAATAAGTGATGTATAAATGTAATAAGTTATTATTATTATTACTATATTATTCTTTTGATAATTCATATTGTACAGCAGTATTTTTTATATTTCAGCCCTCTACCTTTAGTCTTGCTTGCTACAATATGAAACCATTCTGTTCTTTCCCTGAATGATGTGACAGCCCCCCAGACATAATCAGGGGTTCATATCCCGGCTTAGTTTGTCTATTAAATTGGGCTGTGATAGCCTGGCACCTTGTTTGGCATTGATTCATTCATTTACATCCATTTGCTTAGCAGATGCTTTTATCCAAAGTGACTTACAAAAGAGGTCAACATAATCGAGTAAACATCATACTGGGGGATTGTTTGTGAACAAGTGTTATGGGACAAGGTTACCATCACAAGTGAAGAGCTCAGAAAAAATGATAGCTAGTTCAGGTCCATCCATCCATCCATCCATTTTCCAACCCGCTGAATCCGAACACAGGGTCACGGGGGTCTGCTGGAGCCAATCCCAGCCAACACAGGGCACAAGGCAGGAAACAATCCTGGGCAGGGTGCCAACCCACCGCAGTAGTTCAGGTCCTAAAAACCTAACAAGTAATATCAATTAGACAGACATTCACCAAACACAGAGTCTTCAAATGCTTCTTAAACACATTGAGGGACTCAGTAGTTGCAATGGTGGTGGGCAGCTCATTCCACCAGCTAGGAACTACACGTGAAAAGAATATGGATAAGATTTAATGCCACCCCACATCTGCATGGTTGAGAAGGAGCATAGGACTTCATAAGTGTCTCCATATATATAGCTGCTGACACGTTGACTGCTCTGTAGGGAAGGATCAACGATTTGAACTTAATATGTGCCACCACAGGGAGACAATGTAGTGATCTGAAAGTGGAGTGACATGTGTCACCAGACATGAACCAGACATGCCACTGCATTTTGAATCATCTGCTGTGCCTTGGTGACACTTGCAGGTAGTTGCAATAGTCCAGAAATAACAACTAAAGTTGGACTAATAGTTGTGCTGCATTCTCTGTTAGATATGGTCTGAACTTGCAGATGTTGCATAGAGTGAATCTGCAAGACCAAGAAACCGCAGCACTATGATCCTTGAAGGCGAGCTGGTCATCACCCCAAGTATGCGTAGAGACTTGATGGATGTTAGCGATAATGAGCTGAACAGAAATAGGGTGCTGTATAGACAGACAAGCTGGGAGAAGAAGAATGAATGTCTTTGCCAGGTTTGGTTGGAAATATTGTTCCAGTATCAGTGAGACATGTAAAAATTCAAGCTGATACCATGTGCTCCTCTGCAGGTAATGACAGGAACAGCTACATATCATTGGCATAGCACTGATAGGACAAGAACATAGAGCCTATTGAAGAGGTGTATAGAGAGAAGAGGAGAGGGCCCATCACCAATCCTTGGGCTAAGAGTGGGCTTCCTGAGAAGGGGAGTTATTAGGGTCTGTTTGGCCAATGTAGCAAAAATACCAGTGTTAAGTGAGGTGTTGATGACGTGTGTAACTGCAGAAATGAGTGAAGGAGAAATAGCCTGGAGAAGATGGTAGGGAATGAGATCAAATAGAGAGATAGTGGAGCTGCTAGAGAGGAAGATGGAGAGAGGATAGAAAGAGGAGAATGTTGTGGTGTGTCCAGCAGGGAGCAGACTGGCTAATGGACGTGATGAGAAATGAATGCTGACAGGCGCCTTTTCCTATTAAAAGGTTGCAAAGTTATCAGTAACTAAGGTGGTTGAGGGGTGGAGATGGTGGAGGTGAAAGCAGAGAACAAGCTATGAGTATCGAAAGTCTCGCTAATCCTGTTTTGAAAGATTCCTGTATTGTGTCCAGCAGTGCCCCTCAGTGCATTGGAATCCAAGCATCTTCTCCTTTATGGCATTTGAGCAAAGCGTAAAAATCATCCATTTTAATCAAATGATGTTTTTTTCTGAGCTGGAGAACTAAAACATTGAGTCAGCTCCAGAGCACAGAGAGTATAAAAGCTGTCTACACACAAATGAAAAGGAAAACACACACCAAGGAGCTTGTAAAGTAGATTCAGACCTGTATGTGTCACTGATTTAAGACACCATACTGCACAAATGAAATTTATCATGAAAGATGCTAAAATTATGATGAAAATAGGAAAGGGCATGGAAGCTACACACCAAAGGTTAGATTGCACTAAACCCACAAAGTGAGGATTTTCAGTCTATTTCAGACTTGTAATTGGCCTAAGACTGTGAGCGAGTGTGCCCTGCATTGGACTGGCAGCCCACCCGGGATTGACTCCCATCATGTGCTTGATGTTGCACAGATTAATCTCAGCCACTGAACCCTGAACTAGATTAAGCTGTTTAGACCTTGGATGTATGGATGATCCTGGGCAGTAAGACAACCCCGAAATGTTTATGCTGTGGATAAAGGCTCCCTAAAAGAGCCTTGAGCGTTGAGCTCCTCCTCGAATGGCCACAAGGGAGGCCGCCGCCTAATTCCTGGAAATATGTGAAAAATGCGCCACCCTTGTGTGTTTTAATTTCATTTTCTGTGCAAAGCCGTCCTCCCTGTTGCTTTGCATAAGCTAGCGAAGAACTATTTAAATTGTTTTGCCCACCCCTGAGATGACCTTTGCTTGTAACAGTCTTTTGGCTCCAAAGCTCTATCCTCGGGACTCTCCAACTGTCCTCTGACATGAGGCGTGTGCTGGGTGTAACACAGAAGAGGAAGCGTATGCAACAGAGTTGTGGTGTGAGGGACAATGTTAACAATATTGGTGGTGTGCTGTGCAGCTCTGACTAAGTGCGCCAATTCCTGACCTGGCACTCTTTGTCTTCTTTACATTAGCTCCTCTTCCAAGAGACCAACCCCGGTGTGCGTTATGAGTACACAATCCATCGAGAACCAGACAGTGAGAATGACCTCCCACTGCAGGACTTCTCCTGGCAGTACAGCCCTTGGACAAAGTGCAGTGTCACCTGTGGAACAGGTAAGAAGGGGACACCAATGACTTGGACTGATTGACCATTACTAACATAAGCATGAGAATGTTCCATCCATCTTAACACACACTGTATGACCACATGTCTGTGGACACCTCTCCAAATTCCTAAGTTCATGTGTTTCGACAGCACCCATTATGAACAGGGGCACAAAATCAAACACATTTCAATTGACCAACACTGACAGTAGAGTGGCTCGTACTGAAGACTTTAAATGTGGCACCATCATAGGATGTCACCTTAATTACAAGTCAATATGTGAAATTTCTGCTCTGCTAGATCTGCCTCAGTCAACTGTAAGTGCTATTACAGCAGGGAAAATAAGTATTGAACATGTCAATGTTTTTCTCAATAAATATATTTCTAATGGGACTATTGACATGAAATTTTCACCAGATGTCGGTAACAACCCAAGCAATCCAAACATACAAAGAAATCAAAACAAATAAGTCCATAAATTAAGTTACTGTATGTGTAATAAAGTGTAATGACACAGGGAATCAATATTGAACACGCTTACTGAAATTTATTTAATACTTAGGAGAAAAGCCATTGTTGGTAATGACAGCTTCAAGACGCCTCCTGGATGGAGAAACTAGTCGCATGCATTGGTGTGACTTTGGCCCATTCTTCCACACAAACTGTCTACAAATCCTGAAGGCTCTGGGGGCTTCTTCCATGAACTCTGATCTTCAGTTCTTTCCATAGATTTTCAATTGGATTCAAGTCGGGTAATTGACTGGGCCATTCTCTGTATTTGGGTTCATTGTCTTGCTGAAATGTTCACCCTTGTTTCACCTTCAGCATCCTGGTAGATGGTAGCAGATTCTTATCAAGAATGTTCTGGTACATTTCTTCATTCATCCTTCCTTCAATTATATGAAGTCTGCCTGTACCATATGCTGAAAAACAGCCCCACACCATGATGTTCCCACTTCCAAACTTCACTGTTGGTATGGTGTTTTTGGGGTGATGTGCAGTGCCATTTCTCCTCCAACATGGTGTGTGTAATGACATCCAAAGAGTTCAATTTTGGTCTCATCTGACCAGTATTCATTGGCTTGTCCAAATGTTGTGCAGAAAATTTTAAACAAGCTTCAACATGCTTTTTCTTCAGCAGTGGAGTCTTGAGCGGTGAGCATGCGTAGAGGCCATGGCGGTTGAATGCATTACTTATTGTTTAATTTGTACCTGCTAATTTCAGGTCTTTCTGAAGCTCTCCATGAGTGGTCCTTGTCTCTTGGACAACTCTTCTGATTATTCTTTTGACTTCTCTGTCCAAAATCTTGCTAGCAGCACTTGGTCATGGCCAGTTTATGGTGATATGATGTTCTTTTCACTTGCAGACTATGCCCCCAATGGTGCTCACTAGAACAATCAGAGGTTTAGAAATACATCTGTAACCAATGCCATCAGTATGTTTTGTAATGAAGGTCTTGAGAGAGCTCTTTGCTTTTACCCATCATGAGATGCTTCTTGTGTGACACCTTGGTAATGAGAAACCATTTCATAGGCCATCAATTAGGACTAAACCAGCTGATATGAATTTGCACTGATAGGGGGCAGGATTCCTTTCTAATTACTGACAGATTTCAGCTGGTTTCTTGGTTTTCGATGCCTTTTTGCACCTCCTTTTCTTCATGTGTTCAATACTTTTTTCCTTGTGTCATTCCACTTTATTACACATACCTTAATTTATGGACTTATTTGTTTTGATTTCTGTATATGTGTGGATTACTTGGGTTGTTACCAACACCTGGTGAAAATTCCATGTCAATAGCCCCATTAGAAATATATTTACTGAGGAAAACCTTGACACGTAAAATACTTATTTTCCCACTGTATTATGAAATGGAACTGTCTAACAGCAGCAACAGCTTGGCCATGAAGTGGTAGACCACACAAACTCTCAAAGCAGGGTTGCCATATCCTGAAGTGCATGGTGCATAACAGTTTCCTATACTCTATTGCTCACACACAACACAGTTCCAAACTGCTTCTGGAAGCAATTTTAGCAACTGTGTGTTGGAACCTTCGTGAAATGGGTTGTCAGCTCCTCACAAGCCTGAGATCATTTATATGAATTGCCAGACATCAGCTGGAGTGGCGTAAAGAACGCCACCATTGGACTCTGGAGCAGTGGAAACAGGTTCTCTGGACTGATGAATCATGCATCACTATGTGGCAGTCTGATGGATAAATCTGGGCTTGATGGATGAGAAGAGAACGCTACCATCTGGACTGCATAGTGCCTGCTGTAAAGTTTAGTGAAGGAGGGATAATGTTCTGGGCTCTTATTTTTTGTTAGCATTTGAGCTAGGTCCCTTGCTCACAGTGAAGGGGACTGTTAATGCTACAGCATACAAAGACATTTTAGACGATTGTGGCAACAGTTTGGGAAGGCACTTTTCTGTTCTAGCATGACTGCAGCCCTGTGCATTAAGCAGATCCATAAAGACATATAGGCCTGCACAGAAGAGTGACCTCAGCTGGTCTTCTTGTTCAACATCAGCTCCTGACCTCACAAATACTCTTTTTACTGAATGGACACAAATTCCCACAGATACACTCCAACATCTCATGGAAAGTCTTCCCAGAAGAGTGGAGGTTGTTTTAGCTGCACTGGGGTGTCAGCTTCATATCCATGCTTATGGTTTTAGAATGGGATGTCCAACAACCTCATATAGGCATGATGGTCAGGTGCACACTAACATTTGGCCATACAGTATAGCCTGTTTGCTTCTCTTCATCTAATGTATCCAAGAAAGCACCAAGCTGATGTTCATTTGCTTTTCTCTGGCCTCTAGCTGGTCGGTAGTCAGAATGTTGGTTTGATTATGAATTCAGAAGAATAAAGCAATTGGCTTTGAAGTTTAGTCAACTCTCATTAATAGATAATAGATAATAATGGCCAGTCAAGTCATGTCAGCCACTTGGGTATGTCTGGCCCTGACAGCTAGAGTTCATATCACCATGAGATGTGAAAGTCATAAGACAGCCTGATTTGTTTTGAGCATGTAAACTTTGTTTAGCTTCTTAGAATTTTTAGTCTGGTTTCGTCTGGGTGGAATGTGGACATAAGTCTGGAACTACAGATCATGAACCACAAAATTGTGCTGTCTCTAATAAACATTAGTAATCCTTTAATGCGAGTGGGTGCTAAATCCAACATTGAACAAATCCATACCTACCTTTCCCAAGTCACCATGACTGGATTATGTGATCTCTTGTGAACAGCATGTCTTGGCCAGAGCCATCATCACCTCCACTTAAAGACTGATGACTTTGCAGCTCCAACAGCATGACATAGAGCCCCTGTGTCCACTAAGAATGACGTTGTCCACCCGTCCATCTCTAGGTGTACCTGACAACAGAGGGCTGCCAATTATGCTGCTTGGATCACAAAGATGCCAGATTGGTGTCTGGTAATTTTGAGATTTGGCTCCACGCTCGGTGGTGTTTTATAGAGGTAATGAAATGGAATTCATGGTGTTTTTGACATGTGTGCTATGAGTATTCATACACACCTAAGGCCACACTTGTCGGCCACATAGTTTTTTGACCTATGGGAAGTTTCAGCAGCGTGACCCTCAGGCCTCCTTTATTCTTTGCCATGAAATTTTAGGGACTATCACATAAAATGGAGAAGCACCTGTTATTGTCACATCCACCTGTCTGTATGAAACAACTCCACTCCCAGTGAACTGGCCTCGTTGAAATTTGAAAAGAGTTATTTTTTATTGCACAGGAATGTAATTTCAGAACTCCGATTTAGAAAGCGTCAATGAGCTTTTAAAACTGAGAACATTCTGTGCAAACTCAATTACTGATTAATTATACTTTTTTTTTTGCCTCGGAGGAGGTTATTATTTCATCTTGTATATTGTCCTCTTTTGCATGCCTCAAAGCCATTTGTGATGACAAACGATGTTAATGAAATGGCAGCAGAGTCACACGCAGCTGGCAGCTCACCATCATGTCATATGCTTTTATATGCACAGGCGGACTTCAACAGATATTTGCACTCTCCATTGATTGTTTATTTTTAATGTTTTATGTTTAAGAAATATGAACTACAATTAGCAATTGTAGGTGCCAGGGTGGATGTACTAGTATCCTGACCAGTGAGAAGGGTAGGTTCTTGACTGGACAGGAGGTTGTATTGGAAGGACATGGATAGAACAGCCGCAATCAACCTGGCCGAGAGGCCAAAATGGATAAGCAGGGGGAGATTGTCTGTCCAGAAAAATTCCTTCCCCATTATATGAGATGGCAGCATCCCTCGGGTGGAGGGTAGTTGTAGTTCAGGGCAACATAGGAGTTGTAGTTCTAATTGGGGGAAATGCAGAAAAGAGGAGACCTTCTAGTTTCTAAGGAGGTTCCACCTGGTCCGGAAGTGCTTCCTGGATGCAGTATGGTGGCACCTGAAGTATTCTCAGGTCAGGCATAGAAGCAGCTGCTCAGCCTCATCCAGCCAAGATGGAGTTGGGTGGAAGAGGACAGCGCCTGCCTGGAGGTCTAGAGGGATAATAGAAACAAAAAGCAAAAGCCAAAAAAAACAAAAAGAAAAGAAATAGTTTTTCTGTTAAGTGTGGAAGCAGCCCATTTAAAAGATTTAATAAAAGTAGGCCCTTCAACCGAGAACTTGTGTTTGTCGTGGTGAGTTTGGGGTTAAGGGTGTCGGTAGCACCCCCCATCCCACTGGTCTCACCACAGACCATCCACAGCTAACATCTAACAACAATATCCATGTGATATTGTAAAATGGTATTTAAAATGTGTACTTTCTGTTATTACTTTTTTATTTGGATATGTTACAGAAATACTGTATTTAGTAAACAAAAATGTGAAATCTGTTTTTTTTTAAGTAGCCTAAATGAGGAAAAATGTAAAACATTCCAACTGTCGTAACAGTTAACTACAGTGAGTCCCTGAATGTTAAACCATGTGCGCATCTTCTAGTTCGTTTCTTATTATTGCTGTGCTGTCGCCTCACAATTTTAAAGTCCATTGCTCCTTTTCCTGCGACCTACCGGATGATGTCTGAATATATGCATGTATGACTCTTTTGCAATAATTAATTAGTGGAACTCATTTTCCTATGCAATACACACAATGAACAAAAGACATTGTGGCTCCAAGGTTCTGATATTTGGCAGATGTGACATGATGGGGGCTAGGGGTCGGAGGTCAGGGTGACGTCCTCTTGGTCGATGACTGACAGAGATGTGTTCATTGCTGATGTGTGTCCACATTTCAGGTGTTCAGAGGCAGATTGTTCACTGCATGGAAAGGACAGAAGGGATAGTAGAAGAGCACTACTGTGAACCGGCAACACGGCCAGATGACCAGCAGGCCAGCTGTAATGAGGAGCCATGCCCAGCAAGGTCAGATCTTCACCTTTTTCTCTATTTTAAGCATTTGTGTGGCTGGCATGAGCCTGGTATAGTTGGAGACAGGCCTGTAAGAAGTAGCTGACCACAGTCATTTGGTCCCCACTGCAGTGATATTTTTCAAGCATGGTCTGAATTTCGGGATGCACATGCATGCGGAGAGCCCATAAAGTGGTCACTGTATGCAGCTTGTACTGAAAACTGTTCTGTGTGGGAGGTGCCAGTCGCCTCCCCCAGGCCAAAATCACTGCACCCTACATTTGACTTGCTAATTTAGTAGAATCCAGGTCAATAGCTTCTTGTTTTTGATGTGAGAAGATATTGTTCTCGGCGGCCAGCAGTTTAAGGGTAAACACCACATTCCTTGTCCTTTTTTTTCCACTGCAGATGGTGGGTGGGAGAGTGGCAGAAGTGCTCAGCCACTTGTGGCGACAGCGGAACCACAATTCGGACGGTGCTTTGTATCCAAAGTGTCGGATTGGACGAGCAGAGGGCGCTGCAGCTGTCTGAATGCAAACACCTAGAAAAACCTGTAACTGTGGCACCATGCAACCGGGACCGAAGCTGTCCTGAATGGTCTGTGGGCAGCTGGACTGAGGTGAGATGGCAAATTCCCTTACTAACACTAGAATGATCTACAGCATGGTAATGGTCTGCTCTTTACTCCCTGTAAGGACCCATCCTCCCATATTATTCATGGTCCCAGGAACTAGCATGTCCTTTCTTACACATGTTGGAAAAATGTCCTTCAGTTTAGTTTTACTCTGTCTAGTTTTCCCAAATTTAGGATTTCCTCCAAAATTCCCAAGTCTTTTTTTTTTTATAATTCCAACATAAAAAGCTATTATGAAAAATATAACCAATCAGCAAGAGAAAATCCCCTAAATAGGTAATTATGCCCACAGATGTCATCCTCTTATGACCTAACTCCCCTGGAGCTTCCTACCTGAACAGTCAAGAAAATTATTTGTGCCATTTTCTTTTGACAGCTTTGTGCTGCCCCCATCTTGGAAGTGAGTATGATAGGAGGCTGAAAGGGAGCAGACTAATCCTTTACTTTTCCCCAATTCCCTGTTGTTCTTCTTCTTGATTGTTTGATGGTATCTGTATTCCTGAGCTAAGATGGATGTGAAAATTAAGTGGAGATGCAGTGTTGAGAAGGATAATTGGTTTTAAGTACTGGCTGTTACTGATAATCTCACAGGGTGATCTGGGAAGATGGTGACTAAACAAAACATTGGATGAGGTCATATCCATCCATCCATCCATTTTCCAACCCGCTGAATCCGAACACAGAGTCACGGGGGTCTGCTGGAGCCAATCCCAGCCAACACAGGGCACGAACCAATCCCGGGCAGGGTGCCAACCCACCGCAGGACACACACAAACACACCCACACACCATGCATACACTAGGGCCAATTTAGAATCGCCAATCCACCTAACCAGCATGTCTTTGGGAGGAAACCGGAGCGCCCGGAGGAAACCCACGCAGACACGGGGAGAACATGCAAACTCCATGCAGGGAGGACCCGGGAAGCGAACCCGGGTCCCCAGGTCTCCCAACTGCGAGGCAGCAGGGCTACCCACTGCGCCACCGTGCCGGGTCATATCAAAAGGATTTGGTATAATAATTTTATCATTGAGCAAGAATGTGAGAAGAAATTACTGCATATCTTTCAAATCAACTCACCTTGGTTTACCTCTGTACAAATACCCTATCTTGTGTGAATAAGGGCTTGTTTTTACTTATCATGTGAAGCCAGAGTGCAAACGACAACACAAAGCACATGCATGGTCAGAGGCCCAAACACATTCATGCTTGAGGGTGGCCCATTCACCTAGTCTCCTAGCCCTATAAGATAAACAAATGGATTTCAGATATTTTTGCATGCCTGCCTTCTGCTTTGATGACCTGTTGCCTCACATTCAGCCTTTTGTTCATCATTCTGGTGCCCACTTAACTAGCCTATCCTCGAAATTCACCAGTTTGGATACATGGCAGCGCATCTGCGTCAGCGCATTCCGTGTGTAGCACGCTGCTTAAACCCATTGCATGCCAGCCACACATGGGGACGTCCCTCTGTGTCCAAAATCATTTTCTATACAAAACTCTCGTGTCAACATGTCAAGCATAAAACCTGCACACATACTGCAATGAAAAGCATGTGCACTGTCAGCAACTAAAACACATTTGTATTTGTTTGGGCCTGTACATTCGCCATGTTAATAGTCTTCTAGTCAGTTGGTAACAGTTTTTGGTCAATGCTGCATACCTAAAAACTTCACAACAGAGAAAGTATGACTCTGCTGATGGACAAAGAGTTGTGCCTGCTATTACTGACTTATTAAGGAAAAAATGATATGGTTTGAGTGTCAGACCTATTGACTAAAAGTAGTGAAAGGAGAGTGGATATTCTCATAAGTTGGGGTCCTACATGATCAACAGATGCACTTTAGATATTTTTGCATGTCTATCTTGTGCCTTTATGACTTGTTGCCCCATTTTCAGCCCTTCATTCATCATTCTGACACACACATAATCATCATATCCTCAAAATTCATTACTTTGGATACACGGCACTGTGTCTTCCATGCACAGAGTCTCTGTGTCATTTTCACTAAACCAGCCTTTAATGTTTGTATCGGTATGGAAGTATGAAGATCACCTTTGCATTAGAACTCCATTCCAGCCAACTGCACTGCTACTTGTGCAGCCTCATTTTCTGATTATCATGTGTTGGCTTTCCACAATAAACTAATTGTTCTTTTTTTGTTGCTTTTGGTAACCACATTGCATTGATGAACTGAACTGGAGGGGGTCCAGTTTGGTGACCTTAGAATCACGTGGCTGCTTTTTGCAGATGACGTGGTCCTGTTGGCTTCATCAGGCTGTGAACACCAGAATGCACTGGGACAGTTTGTACCCAGATGTGAAGTGGTAGGTATAAGGATCAGCACCTCCAAATTTGTGGTCATTGACCTCAGTAGGAAAAGGGTGGACTGCCCTCTCCAAATGGGAGGTGAGTTACTACCTCAAGTGGAGGAGTTTAAATACCTCAGAGTCTTGTTCACGAGTGAGGGGAAAAGGTATGGTGAGATCAACAGACGGATTGGGGTGGCAAACTCACTTATGCGGTCACTATACCTATCTGTAGTGGGGAAGAATGAGCTAAGTCAGAAGGCGAAGCTCTCGATTCATCAGTTCATCTACATCCCTACTCTCACCTATAGTCATGAGCTTTGGGTAATTACCAAAAGAATGAGATTGCCGGTGTAAGCAACCAAAATGACCCTTCTCTGCAGGGAGAGAGGGTGAGAAGCACAGGCATCCAGGAGAGACTTGGAGTTGACCCTCTGCATCAAAATGAACCAATTGAGGTGGTTCAGGTATCTAATAAAGATGCCTCCTGGATGCCTCCCTGAGGAAGTTTTACAGGCATGACCAGTTGGGAGGATACCCCATTGAAGACCCAGGGCTCAATGAGAGATTTATATCTCACACATGGTCTGGGAATGCCTTGGGATCGCACAGTATGAGTTGGCATGTGTGGCTGGGGAAAAGGACATTTGGGCTTCACTGCTTAGACTGATGCCCCCATGACCCTACTTCCGATATGTGGTGGAAAATGGATAGATTGATGGAACTCATTGATAACCAGCAGTGAGTTGATTTGTGAGTTCCCATCTTTAAAGTGACTTACCCCGTGTCTAACACTACTAGCGTCCATGTAGCTTCCTCCATTTTCACACTGACGGTGTGAATGAGTGTCAGTCATTAGGGTTTCCTCATTCATCTCCCGTTGTTAAACCACATTTCCTCGTCAAACATTTCCTCACTTTGAACTTTTAACAGACAACATCTGCAGAAGATGTCATTTTTTAGTTTGGTGTTGTTGTAGCTCAGTGGTCTCAATGATACCAAAGATGTAAAGCCTTCAAAACTGAGCTGAAAACACATGCCAGAAACCCAACTGGCCAGCCCAAAAATAAGTCTCACCTAAGGGGAGCCTGATCCTGGAAAACTGGAAAGCTTCTACCTCAGAAATGGATTTACATAAACACACAAAACCAGGATAAGGCAAGTAACCCAGTTAAGAGAGGAACTTGGCAATTTAAAAATGTGTTTACATGTGCCAGTCCATTTATCGAGTAAATGGCAAAACACTCCAGTGTCATTAAAATGTGCTAAAAGAAAGATTAAAAATCATCAACTACCGCTGTGAATCCAAAAATGAGTGGAGCCAGTGTCTTCTGAGATTGAGCTGCTGAGCTTGTAGCGGTCCGGTCAACGGGACAATGATTTGTTTAGTTTTTGGTGGATCCCAGGAATGCACCAAGCCTTAGCCGAACTCACACCACACACACACACATACAGACACAAATTTACAGCAAATTGAATAAATAAATAATTTAGTTATACATTAAATGAAAAGGACATATAAACAACTAATAACCAGGCGCCCCCACCCTTCCCCTACGACAATAGCAAATTCTAACACACAACAATAAACACCTAACAATACACACTCACGACAGAGTCCTTAACACAGTCCCAATGCAGCAGTAATGGAAGAAGTGGTATGGAGGAAAGATGACGACCCAGGAACAGCTTTCTGTGAGTAATGTAATAAACAGTCCTACCAGTATTCCTGATGTGGTGTGGGGTGGTGAGATCTGGGGAGTGATCCCTTCCATGAAGCAATATGACCAATCCAACACTAGTCACATGACAGGCAGGCACAAGACAGTCCATACATCCTTAGAGGTTCAATTATCCAGGATAGAAATGATATTCCACAGAGAAGAGACAAATGGGTGAATACAAACACCACCAAACAACGGGGTGTCCTTGCTGCTTAGGCAGCTCCCTTTTAAAGTTTCCTCTGGCCCTTCTTGTCCCCAGCAGCCCCTGCACCCATTGCAGACGTCCAATCGGGGCAATACCCTTCGGGGCAGACTTGGAAATGGAGCCCATTGATCCGTAGCCTGCTACTTGCTTACTACTGTACGTTTAGCTCATAAACATAAATTTATTGATTTCTGAAATATTGAGACAGATTACTTTAAACAGGAGAAAGAATAATGTGAATATTTGCCTCAGACTACAAAGTCCTTAACTACAACCTGGTTAAGGCCTTACATAGAGGATAACATGTGTTAACCCAATTTCTCATAGACCAATATCCTGGTTTCTCTAAATGAAATAAGGGTATGTATAGCATTTTGTGAATAACCAGGTTATTCAAGTGCATATAAATGCACTCAATGAGAACTTAAAAAGTGCCCAGAAAGTCACAAAATACAGAAATACCTTACCATGGAGAGAAAACTGTAAAGAACACTGAATATAACAGTGAAAGGCAACCTTTTTCGAGTTGCAGCGCACTAAGTCCAAAAATTTTCTTTCGCGACGCACCTGAGGGACTGCCCATAAATAAAGTTGTGACGACACAATCTATGGACAATCGCCAATAAAAACAGTAGCGTTCGTATTTTCTCGTTCTATATTTGTTCCGCCGCCTTCTATCCGTACAGTGAACAAGATCTTCTAACAACGAGACTTTTTAAGTCTCACAAGATGTGTTTTTGACACCGCTGGTGTTGATATTATGATGAATGGTGAACAGCGAAAATTTTAACTTGCATTCAAAATAAATACATTCGTTTATTCAACAATCTGATTAACCGTTACCTGTTTTTCCAACATAAAATATTTTTTTTAACATTATCTTTTTAATCAACCAAAAGTTCAAAAACACTAGCAATTTTAAATATTTTACAAAAGTTTTCGCAGCGCCCCTAGAAAATTCACACCAGTTGCCCGACAGTGGAATATAAGATAGATCCAAAGCAAGGTTCTTATTAAAAGATGTTTTTTAACTAACGACAGGAAAAAGCTTAAAAATATGAAAACCCAAACAAGGCAATCCGAAAGCAAACAAGTCTCAAAACAAAATCCAAAATCAAAATCTTTAAACAGAGGTAAAATGAGCAGATGAAACCATTAAACCAAAAAAACAAAGAAATCATATAGAAGATCCAACACTCCACCAAAGCACATTTAATGAACTGCAAGGGACTCGCTTTCCCAGCTTTCCTTTAAAGACTGGGGGCTGTTCCTTGAGGTGAGGATCCACCAACAAATTCCAGAAACATAGGAGAACAAGAAACTTAATAATAAATAAAAAAGAAAAGAAAATGTATAGTAATTATAAATATAGTATACATAATTAAATAAAAAATAATATAATCAGAAACAACGGCAATAACAAAATCGAAAATGAATAAAAAAGATATATAAAAGGAATTTAAACTGAAGCCAAGGGAATAACCCTAGCTTAAACATAATAGATATGAGATGATAGATGGAACTACTAGTAACAAGATTGTACTTTTCAGTCTTCTCAGGTATTTCATATTCATTCGAATATAAACATTACTTTTGGCACAATTCTGAAGTTAAGCTTGTGCCTGTTGAACTTAAGCCTTCAGCCTTACACTGATCTGACAAGACTCTGGGTACAATTATTAACAACATATCTGTAGCTGTCCAAGCAAAAGAAACATTCCTCTAGCTATAGGCCATTATTTTCATTGTTTGTGTTTGACTTACGCTTGTCCAAATTGACTTACTGAGTTGAGTGACAGAGAATAAACACAATTTCTAAAGGGATCATTGGAAAGGAGCATCAGAGAAATTCGCAAAAGCTGAAATGTTGGAGTTTAGTGACACTAATGTACTACAATCTAGACATGGATCAAAGCTTAGAGTAAAAATTAATTCATAGTCTTAATGTTTGAAATGCAGAATCACTGACCTTAGAGAGGTGTTTCTTTATACTGTTATACAGTAAGTATGAATGTGTACCCAAAGATTATAGTGATTCTGAAAACAGACCAGGAGATGATAAACAAAGCACTGGAACAAGACATAGTCAGACATGCAGAGGTCAAAACTAGAAAGGCACAAGTACTGAGCATTGAAGTAAAAGGGAGAAACCAAAGAGAAAACTCTTTAAAGTAAAGCTAAGGTCAAGATACCAAATGAAGCCCACTACATGAATTTTTGAAGGTAAACTAAATGAGAGGATTGCAGTGACAAAGTTTTATCCACTGAGAGATACAGTAACTCCATGTGCGATCACCACCATATTTACATCGTCACATCTGATGAAGTCATCACAGTCACATGAAACAAAATTTGTGTAAAAAAATTAAATATTATTAACTGTTATAACATTAACTTTATTAAAACAACACCAAAAGTAAAAACTAATGCTAGGTTTGAATTTTCTATAGCAAAAAAATAAATTATATGCATGTGTTAGAAATGCTAGGAAGATAATTAAAAAGAAACCAGAATCATAGCGTACTGTAGGTCTGATCCAAATCTGGGACATTTTTACACTGCCACCTCAATGATGGCATGTGCTGTATGTAGCAGGAACATGTGATCAACAATGGACCCCCATCAGTACAAATTGTAATATCAATATTATGATATCAATTGCTGGTCTTGTGTTTCTGTTATGTACAGCATCTGCCATCATTTTGGCAGCACTATAAAAACAAGATTGCACACTCAGTAATCTGGCCAAATTTTGAGCCCCTGAGGAGATATGGTGCAATTTTGTTTTTTTTTTTGGGAAACTATCTTGTGATCATCACTTACTATCTCATATGTACCACCTTTTATCTTTTAGCTCTATCTTTTGGGCATCACCACATCCATCAGGTTGCTGTGCTCTGCCATCTCGACAGCCAGATCCTGCCGACTACGCCACTGTGTCCAGTATTGGTAATGCAGGATGGGCAACACAGGAATATTTGTAACGCCAACTAGAAAGAAGCAAACAGAAATGTCCAAAATTAGTAAACAAAGTGAATCGCTGCTCTGGCAGTATTAATGATACTTCCACGTAGCCTTCAATCTCAAACAATATAGCTCTCGGGAGCTCTGTCTCACAGTAGTCTCCCAGGTCAACTACCAACTTGTCTCCAGCTGGCTGGCTTTTTATGTCGCTGAGTTCCTGAAGGGGTGGGGTTAGGTGTCCTCATTGGGCAGTTTCTCAGAGCTGCAAGTGGAAAAGGAGGAAAGAAAGTCAGTGACAGCACCCCTCCTGCTGTGACGTGCTAACACTACCTTGACTGAGCATGTGAGGAGGCCCTCTGATGCACATGCATTATAGTACACATAGGGCAAGAGAGGCTTAGACAAGCAGAGATACCAAGGAGACGTCCAGGAGGAACATTATTTTTAAATGTATTCTATTACTTGTCTTTGATTTTTTTTAATTTATTCTATTACCTGTCTATTTTCAGAGCACCATGTAATGTCGTGTATTATTTTCACAGAAAACATTCAGATTGAGACAGTGAAACTGCAACGCTTGCACCACACGTTCCTCTTTCAATCCCAACTATTGCTTGTTTTTTGGCCTCACTGTCTTTAAAGCTCTTGGCAACTCCACTGTCCTCTTACCTCAAATTGAACAAAAAGAAAGACTTTATTGTAAGTTTAAGACAACAAATACAGGCAGGAGTTGGGGATGAAATTGGGAGAAGCTGATATCCTGAAAGAAAAGGTACTCACTTTGTAATACCAGTGTCTGAGCTTCAACTCAGATACATGGCCTCCTTTTAATCCAGCATATTTCACAAGAGTTGTCCCCAGAGAGTATATTCAAAAGAGCCCCTCATGACTTCTAGTGTACCCAAGCAAACTCAGATGTGACCTAACCCTGTGCCATCCTGGACAGTATGTCCTGTTGTGCATGATCCTCTGATTTTCTGACTGATTTCTTATCTCTTATATCTGCAGTGTTCTGTCACCTGTGGCGATGGAGTTCAGAGACGTCCTGTGTCTTGCAATAATGGAGTGGAAGTGGAGTGTGACCCTACGCAAAAGCCACCTTCAGAAATGCCTTGCAGCCTTCAGAGGTGCCTCAAGAGGTTGAAAGTCTTTGGAACAGAATGGGTTGGCAGTGGAGCTTCAAGCAAAGAGCACTTCAATGAGATTGATTTGAATTCAAAAATTGAGAATCATCTCTCCAGACCCGGCCATGGAGTGTCTACAGAGCAGCGCCCAGAAATGTCTGGTGACCTCAGCAATGACATTGAAGTTAACTTCCCCCTTTATGGTAGGACTGGGCCATCAGATCACAAAAGTGGTACCAACGTGTTTGTGGATGATTTTTATTATGATTACAACTTCATCAATTTCCACGAAGATCTGTCCTATGATCCTTTGTCTGAACCAGAGGAGCCTAGGGAAGATATACTGACTAATAACCAGAGTAAAGATCCAACACTGGTTATTTCTGAACCCAACATAAAAACAACTGTCACTAGTGTATCTAGAGTGTCACCCTCTGAGCAGACACCTGCCACAGATTTATCTCAGAAGTCAAAAGACAGAGACCTTAGTGGTTTCCAAGAACATGACAAACATGTACAGGAGGACTTGAACAACTTAGGAGAAAAGGACACAGATGAAGAGGATGAAAAGACGTTTTATGAAGAAAATCAGTTCTTGCGTGTTGTGGAAAAGGAAGTTTTGGTCACACCGGCTAGCAGCTTTTCTGTAAGAGTGAAAGTGGCAGAAGATGCTACCACAACAGAAGCCCCACTGTCAACAAAAGTCAACTTGGTCACTCACAGCTACATGCAAGAACACCATGACTCTGAAGGAGGTCAAAGTCTTGGTGTCCAAATTAAAATGCAAAAGGGGGATAAGACAACTAAGAATGAAAAAGTTAGTGAAGAAGAAGAAGGGCCAGACCCACATGATGATTATGGTGTTAAACTGGGAACTATGAGCACAGAAGATGGAGATTTCATTAGTTATTATGATTTGCCTACAAAGAAGTATGCCGGTGAGGTGAAAGAAGGAATAGAGGCAGACAATCTAAAAGAGACAACAAATTCAGAAAGAATATTGCTGCAATCAGAAGACTGGGCTACTACAACATCTGTAACCAAACCTGCAACTCCTAGCCCTACTTGGTTTCACCTCTACAACATGCTGACTACAAACGATGTTCAGTCATCTACTGAAATGACCCTGTATCTTGTGTCCCGAGAAAGGACTTCTGCCTTCACAGAGCTTCCAGACCCCTCTCAGTACAACCTTCTTGAAGAGGCTCTGCCCACAAGTTCTCAGGCTAGTGAGGTCACTGACGGTCCATTAAGTAGCCCAAGTCATTCCTGGGTAGAGATCGACTCCAATGAAATCATTATACCTTCAGGTGTCATGGGGCCCACAGAAAATAACAATCCAGCAACCACACACATTCCCATAATTCAGTCCAGTGAAGGCTCCCTGTTCCTAGACAATGTTCAGATGCAGGTTACAACACCCATGCCACAGGATCTACCATCTACTCCACTAGAATTCCCAGAGGTCAATGTGACTGCATTCTGGAGGACCGGGAACTGGAGCACCGTGAGTACTGCTGTGTTGACTTAGATTTTAATCCTGGCAATGCACAAGCTTTAGGCAGAGGCCATGGGCACCAATTTGCCTTGTTAATCCTAGCTGGTGCCCAGAAAGAAATGGAGGAGTAGAGACTAACAAAACACTCACAGCAAAGCAATAAGGTTATTGCAGTTAGATATAACAAATGCCCAGAGGTGAATGATTATGGTAGAAACCGAATTTGTAAAGTCATTTAAAAACATGATCACTATTTTCACCATTCTCAAAAAAGTCTTCAGAGTTGATTCTAGTTTGCACATCAATCACTCTGTTGACCAGTCCTACGTGTTCTGATAGGGCAGACTGATGAAAACTCAGCAAGTCTCACATTCCTAAAGGTCTTCCTTAGTTAGTCAATGGAGAGGCAGTGGTATGGAAGGGTCAGACTGTTAAAACCTCACCACCAAGGTTTAGGTTTAGGTTTAGGTTTAGGTTTCTTTATTTAGTCATGTTTACACAAGAAAACATGAAATTTGCCTTCTCAGTTGCATCTAATAACAGGTAACAGACAGAATGAAATAAAACAGACAAATAGATATAAGAAAGGTTAAGGTAAGGCAGTTAGATAAAACATATTTACACAAAAAAAAAAGGTTACAGGATATATATCAAAACCTTAAACATTATCTCCGATATTTCTTATTGAAAAGTCGTTTGGCACTAGGAAGAAAGGAGTTTCTGGAGCAATTTGTGTGGGTTTTCAAAGCAACTATCCTTCCTGATTTACTGAAGTTTAGTTCTACATGTAATGGATGTCTGTCATCAGTTGAGATGATTTCCAGTTTCTTTAGCATTGCCCTCTGACACACACACTAGTCAAATCATCTACATCAGCCCCAATAACTTTAGCTGTATACTTCGTAATCTGCTGGAGCTTTTTTGAGTTTTGGTTTATCAGACTATTAAACCAGGCAATGAAACTGAAAGTGATGACAGACTGGATCATACTGCGATAGAAGGACAACATGAGGTCCTTGTCTACTTTAAATAGTTTGAGTTTATGGAGGAGAAATAAGCGCTGGTTGCATTTAGAAAATAATTTTTTTGTATTAGTATTCCAGTTAAGATTGTTATCTAGGTAAGTTCCTAAGTATTTATATTCATTCACTATTTCTACCTCCTCTCCCAGAACTACAATAGGTGAACATACAGATTTCTGTCTCTTAAAATCAAATATCATTTCTTTGGTCTTTTTTACATTCAGAGTGAGAGAGTTTTTATTGCACCAGTTTGCCATACAGTCCACTTGATTTAGAAAGTGGCTTTCATCCTCCCCAGATATGCATCCTATGATCATGGTGTCATCCGCATACTTAACAATGGAGCAGTGGTCATTGTTCTGTCTCAGGTCACTTGTGTACAGAGTAAACAGTAATGGTGATAAGACACACCCAAAGTTGAAGAGCTTGACATTACTCATCAGTGTAGTAGCTCAGAGTGATTAAGATTTCATCACTAGCTGCAGTATTGACTCTCCAGCAGCTTACTGTTAATGGGATGGGGAAATGGAGGTCAACCTGTTGATGGCTCTAAAGAATTCGAGTAGGCTAAGCTGATTTTGTTTCATGATTATCTTGGCAGATTTCCCAAATTTCCTAATGGTTTTCAGAATGTGTTTACTGCTGTATGTATTTCAAAGTTTTTTTTTAATAAATATTAATTAATGAGTTCTACTTACACCAACAGAAGCAACTCTCATTCAGCTAGCTTATTTGCCTCAGTCAGCATATTTCTGAGTGACTTGCTATATATGCTACTTTCATCCTGCATGCCATGAAAATAGCTGGTGAAAATAAGAGCACAAGATTTTCCTTTTATTTAGCTTTGCCGGAAGGTACTCAGTGGTGTGTGCTGATGCATCACATCTACTGTATGAAGTTCTGGGATCAAATCTCAAACATGTGGCCAGAATTTATCAAGTGTCTCAGAATTATTTGCCCTTAACATCTGACTAGGATAAGAAGTTTTTCTACCTCAGAGTACAATATGAGAAGTAGTTTTGCAGCATCCTACAGTTACTCGCAGCAAGGTGTAGGAGTTCACATTTGTGAATGAATGCCATCACGATTTTCCAATATGCCATGCCACAAAATGGCACTCATGAAAGCATTTTGTAGATTTCCTTGGAAACATTTTGTAGTTTTCTGATGCTAATGCAAAGGCTTCACCACAAAGATGATAATATTAAGATTAATAACTGTGTATAACTGTGTCATCATGTGGTAAAAGACCATTCCCACAGACCATTCCATCACTGCCGACAGGCTGGACATCGTGTTCTATGACAAGAAGAGGAAGTCGCGCATATTCGATTGTGAAGATATTCATCATTGTGACAATACGGGATGACAACAACACTGTGAACAAGAAGGCAGAGAAGATCATCAAGATTACAGACCTTGAGATTGAAGTCAGACACATGTGGAACCCGATGACAATAGTTGCGCCTGTAGTCGTAGGTGCACTGGGAACCATTGAGACCAGGATTCAATAGCATCTGGGCAAACTCCCATTTAGATTCAGCATGAAAAGAGATCCAGAAGAACACACTCCTCAGCATGGCCGCATTCATAGATGAGTCCAACAAGCTGGAATTCAAAGCCTGGGAGGTCTGGTTGACCTCTGGAGAATGTACCAGTGTAGCATAGTTTGTTGAAAGGAGGACGGTGATTAAGAAAAACACAATAATAATAATATGTTGTGCGGTACTGCACATGCTGTAATGATGTTGAGCAAACTCTGTGGACTGTGATGCACTTCTTCGTGAAGGACATAAAATTTTCTTTTCCGTTGTTCAGTCCCACGTTCAAGTTTCTTTCTTGCAGTCTGTGTGCATTTCATTAACATTTTAATCTGTCAAGACAGCAAAAATTTAAAAATTTATTATAGATCAAAATTAATTATGAAGCAAATATTATGTATGTAGTTCAATCCCATAAATTCCCCCCAATATAAAGTGCCACAGTATCTGTTGAACTTGGATTTCACCTGTTGTAAGAAAGCTGAGCACTGACTGTTGGATTTGGAAACAGAGTCATTAGCCATCTCTTCTAAGGGTATGCCTTATCTCAAGAAGATGACATTCAAGGGGGACGTGATTGTGTTCAAATAAAAGGTTTATTTGGAGTGCTCTAGAGTCATGCTTTGAATTGGGCCACTTCAACATCAACAATAATACAGTTTGCGTCAATGAGCCCGTGTCTTGAAATTGTGATATCACTTGCGATTCATATACTGTGTGTGTGCTTATCCACTCTTGGGGCGCTGGTGTTTATGTGCGTGCCATCAATCACACCAGCAGCTTTATGAAAAACAGCGATCTTCATAAATGTAGTTTGCTTTAATATTACCTCACATGGAGTGGTGGGGAAATGTATAGATGTGCATATTACCTCAGGACATTCAAAATTTAGTTTAAAATTCGAGAAATGGCTAATTGTGACATACCCAAATTATTGCTATTACAAAGCTAAATTTTCCCCATGTCCACAAAACGTAACATTACCTGACACTGCATGGCTTCTTCGAGTAGATGGAGTGATCATGTGGTATACAAGATTTATTGTGAATATTATTCCATCTCTGGCAAATCGATATCTATTTACAAGTTCATTGTTGTCCACTGTTTCCAAAACATTCCACCTTTCCTGAAATGTGCAAGCCAATCTCTGCCTGTACTCCATCGTCTGGCATCTCCTAGTGAGTTAGGACAGCTCATTCTTTATCCTAAATTCTGGTGAAGTTAAGAGTAGTTCCCTAAATTAGGATAAACGATAAAATACTGTTGCTTCTTCTCCTAAGAGTAGGACCAAATTTGTATCACTCTGAGATTTTTGAGCTAATTAGGACCATTTTCCTTCTCTGAGATGCTTGATAAATATGGACACCCGTCTTTAACTGTGTGGAGTTTGCATGCCCCCTCTGGGCTTTGTCACACATTCCTAAAGGTGTGCATTTGAGGACAGCTGGTGACTCTAAATTAGCCCCCGTGTGACTGTGTGCATTAGTGTGCAATGTGACTGACTGACCCTCTGCTCAGGGTTTTTCCCCCATATTGTACCTTGTGCTTCCAGGATGGGCTCCAGGAATCTCAATAAAGTAAACTGGTGTCTCCTAACTGGCCTTGTGCGATTGAGAGTGTCTTGAGTGCCCTATCTAGGGTTGGATTCTGCTCTGTGCCCGATGCTGCTAAATTTACAAATAAAGGAACAACTGAATAGAAAGACAGCATAGGCAGCTCATGGGACTGGCGTGAATATGTAAAGTTACATTATCACAGATAGGCAGTGGGCACACTGTGATTCTGCCCTCCCTTTGCAGTGCTCGACCACCTGTGGACTTGGGGCGATCTGGAGGACCGTAGAGTGTGGCACTGGATCAGATGCAGACTGTGATGTTTCTAAGAAGCCAGCGCCTGCTCGCAGATGCTATCTCAGGCCCTGCTCAATGTGGCATATGGGAAACTGGAGCAAGGTAACCAATAAGATTGCTTAACTGGAACCAATGAAAAGGTTGAATAGTTGAATTTTCCTTCCGCCAGTGTACTAATGTAGACTAATCTCACTGTTATCAAGAGCACATTTCATTACACGTTGTACTTGTATAATTATGTTAATGACAAATAAAGAACTTGAATTCTGAGTCACAGCACCTCAGTGTATGTGGGCACTAGGGCATAGATGCCTTAACTAAGTCTTCACTTCAAAAGTCATGGGGGTCTATTTGATCTCTCCGACTCAGTCTAGCTAGACATACAGTACAGGCTGCATCAGTGAGAAGATAAGCTAAGCAGCACAGATTTCCCAGCAGCTCCCTTCACAGCGTTACTTCTTCTTAGTTAAGGCCATTGATAAAACTTGACGGAAACACTTTCTACACCCAAACTATGAAACCCTGATTCCAGTCCAGTCCACATTATCAGACACTGATAATGCCCTGTGATATGGGAAGCCCTGATCTTGGTGCCCGGCTGCAACACATGGATGCTTTGTGCGCTTTCCTTGTCAATCTAGTATTTTTCTTGAATTATTTTCTTCAAAACACATGAAAAGAAGGGCTGACTGACTCCTTATCTCATCTTTATACATCGGTTGTTATTTATCACTACTGCTTCTTTTGTCTTTAGTGTTCCAGTAACTGTGGAGGAGGCCTAAAGACACGGGAGGTCCACTGCGTGGACACCAGAGAGCAGCGGCTCCTGAGGCCATTTCACTGCCAGGCCATAGAGCACAAGCCACCCACAAGCACAGCTTGTAAAACTGAACCATGTCTGGAATGGTACTCTTCATCCTGGAGTGAAGTAGGTGCCACTCTCCCACATTCATTGCCCATGTAGTCACTCTCTGAGGGCTGCATCTTCTGACATGGACCCCTCTCTCCGCAGTGCTCAGAGGTGTGCGGTCGTGGACAACAGGAGCGTTTTGTTACTTGCCCAGAATTTGGAAGATGCAGTGAGAACAACCAGCCAAATATAACAAGGAGCTGCAATACACATCCCTGCACCAAATGGGTAATGGGATCTTGGGGTCAGGTAAGTGTGGTGCTGTCTGTCAAAGAGGTGGAAATGCTGGATTACATAAGAAGAAGAAGATAGAAAAGCTGGGGGTTACAGAGTAATAGAGTGGTAATGTAGGGACAGTAGTTGGTTTAGGAGAGGACAATTAAATCCAGCCAAACATAGACCTCCTGGCTTGCTACTGTGGACCCTGCTCAGCAATGTCCCCTTCTCTTTTACTCAGTGCTCAGCAACTTGTGGAGGTGGCCTTCAACGCCGTCTGGTGAAGTGTCTAAACACGAAAACGGGTGAGACGGAGGAGGACAGTGACAAGTGTAGCCATGATCCCTGGCCCGAGAACACGCAGAAGTGTAACACGCAGGAGTGCAACAACATGGAACCAAGTGAGTCCAACTAGAGTGTCTGTGTGTTCACTTCAGCTGCTGGGTGAGCTTACATGATACGGTATATTGGTGTTATGGTGACATTGCTGTCTTGCTCTAAGGTTGATTTCTCAACCATGCTGACATTCTCTATTGGTGGCTAGGGGGTGATTCAAAAAGCTGCCAATTCTGAGATTCATTCATCGGTTTTCTAGCACAGGGCTATGATTGGGCTGTTTCAACAAAACAGGCACAAAGCAGGAATCAGGCCTGGGCAAGGTGCCAGTCCATCACAGGACACAGTCGCTTGCATACTGATTCTAACTCCAGTCTGGCCAGTTCACAGCCGCCCTGTCTACCTAAAATGAACAAACTAACCACTGTGCCACACCTATTCCTTTTGCCTGGCACTACCAGGGTTCCTTAAAAGGACATTTCTTGACTGTGCACTGGTTCTGGTTGATGTAGTTGTCGGTCTTTAGCCTAATAGAATTACGCTTCCTTGTTGGTAATTAGAAGAGACTGCCTGGAACTGCCAGTGACAGGCTGAAACCGTCTGATCCCCAGTAATAGATGAAGTTCCACGATAGAAAATTTTCAAACATTTTTGGAATTATGAGCTGTGAGTGGTCGACAAAGACATGCATTGCTTTGCTCGTTTCTGTGGCTGACTGTGGTCAAAGGCTTGATGTGGCCTGTTGGGAATTTGGCCTGCAGTAATCTCACATTAGATAGTCCGATTAGCGTCCTCCCTGAAGGGGCAATGTCAGACAAGAAGATATTCAGATAAAGTCCTCAGAAGTCTGAAATGGAAATTGGGAAGGGGGGGCGGGAATGGGGGCAGGGCAACAAAGAGTCAAGTGACCGAGCCAAAAGAGACGGCTATTGTGCCAGCTATGAGGTGTGCCTCCCTCGGGGTTATTAAAGTAGACAGTGGGATCAGCTCACCAGCGATGAGCCAAGCTGACAGAATGTGTCTCAATATAAAAAGCTGAGCCATCAGTCAATGTGAATGTGAAACCTGAGACGCAAGGGGCCCGTGTGTGATATTATATATAGTGAGGGAAAGAGAGCGCATCAGAGAGCTTAGGAGCTGCTCACGTGGCCATGGAGCTCGAGACTCACAGATATCACAGAGTCTGGGTGTAGTGGACTACAGAGTCTGCCATGAAGTTGGTGAGTGTCTGGAAAGACAGGAGAGCTACAAAGGGCCATAAAGTCTGATGGGCACAGCACACCTTCATGGACTTTATACCTTTTAACATGATGGTGTTACAACAAAAACTTGAAATGGAATTTAGTTAATTTTTTTACCGGGATATATTGTACAAAACCTACTCCACATTTTTAGTGTGCGGAATGCTGGGTGGGTGGTGATAAGAGGGTGACTTCATGGCAGCATTCTGCACCCAGTACAAATCTGATGGCAAAAGTTAACAGAAATAATTATCTTTTTAAAAAGTTAAACAAAAATGAGGGAGGATTACAAGGAGAACACAAAGTACCAAATAAACTGGAGATAAAAACATCTGGCCTGCCTATACAGGTCTTAAACCCCGTTTACTAGACAGAGTAGCTCATCAATTTTTCCAGTACTTCAGCAATCACAATGCACCCCTTTCTTTCTCTAGACCATCGTTTCTTAAACTGATTTTGGGTTGCACAAAGTCGAGATTCACAATTGTATTCAATGGGAAAGGGTCCCGTATGGTGTGTGGAGTGTCTTGTGATGGGTCACCGCAATCGACATTGTTCAGCTATGACCTGCAGGGTGACCACCCCGCTTTCTCGGAATGTCTGTCGGTGGCGATTCTCCAAGGGAAACCCGAAAGGGATGAAAGTCGGCAGCAATACTGGGTCTCGAAGTCACTAAGAAGGCAAAATTAGGGCATGAGAAATATAAGTTTGAGAAAAGCTTATCTAGACCATCTCCTTTCTTTCTTCCAAAAGTTGAGCCTTCACCCCAGCTTCTCCTGACTGCACACTCAAACCTGGCCTACACTAACACCCATACATTTGAAAATGCTTTTTGTAGTTGATGTGGCCCTCCATCCACACTGAACCGGCATTTTCAGTATCTCCAAAGTGTGTAGATTTGCAAATGCTGGATCTCACTCTGTTGGGCCCTTGAGCAAGGCCCTTAAACTGAAAATTACTCTGGGGTGCTGTACAATGGTTGATCCTGGGCTCTGACCCACAAAGATCATGTGAAAAGACAATTTCCCCTTGGAGACTAATAAAGTGTATCATCATCATATCAAGTATCATTGTATATTCAAAGACATTCTAGCATTCAATCCTATCTATCTATCTATCTATCTATCTATCTATCTATCTATCTATCTATCTATCTATCTATCTATCTATCTATCTATCTATCTATCTATCTATCTATCTATCTATCTATCTATCTATCTATCTATCTATCTATCTATCTATCTATCTATCTATCTATCTATCTATCTATCTATCGTTAGATGCTAGGGGTCTCTGTTGCCCCTTTAACCCCAACAGACAGACGCTCAGGACCCAAGGTGAAAGCACTGAAAAGTATTTTTATTATTTTCTTCTCAATAATAGTGCCCTAAGCACCATAGCCACCAATGAACAATTAAGTGATCAACACAATATGTTTCTCTTTCTCTTCCACACCTCCCAGCAAGCTTTGTCCACCTCCAACCAGCTCTGGCTCACTTGCTGGGTTTTCAGCCGTCCTTTAAATAGTGCCTGACCCGGAAGTGCTTCTGTTCATCCTCCCATGTGACTTTCCAGATGGAGAACTCAAGTTATTTAGTCATCCCAGAAGTACTTCAGGGCTCCTGTCCGCATGATCCATTAGTACATCTGGGCTATAAGGAAAGTATGACTCCCCAGGTCCTTTGACAGCTCCCTCTGGTGGCACCCAACAGGGTTGAGAAACCAAACTCCAAGTCCCAGGATGCCCTGTGGGAATTTGGGGCACCGCTATACTCCAGGGAAGCTGCCATCTAGGACCATGGGGGAGTCACTGTCCAAAAGTAGCTGCCTTCCCCCATCCTTTCATTCTCAGGGTGTCCTGGCCAGTTTGAGCTGCTGGTAGTCTATCTATCTATCTATCTATCTATCTATCTATCTATCTATCTATCTATCTATCTATCTATCTATCTATCTATCTATCTATCTATCTATCTATCTATCTATCTATAGTGTTCTTCTGTCTGTCTGTCTGTCTGTCCGGACGTCTGTCTATTATATAAGTGCTCTTCTGATCTACTTACTAACTATTAGTAGTAATAGTAATAGCTGTCTTTTAATTAATTGCTGAACTATGGTCAGTTGACAATGGAGGAGAGGAAAACTAAAAATATCTGTGAGCAGCACCCCTGGAGGAAATAAACCTCTGGGGGTCCACATCTAATTATAACAGGCAAAGTCAAAAGATAAGTCAGCCACAGATATAGTCCTGGAGACCCTGGCCAGTTGGCCACCAAGACCATCTTGTTCATAGTACAGGAAAGTCTGTGTGGGGGCATCTAATCTGATAAGAAAATCTCTCCATCCAATGATTCCAAAGTTTTCAGTACCTTAGATTTCTTTCCTATTGGCAGGAAAACAACTTGTAAGTAGAGCAGTGGTACCGAGAGTCACAGCAGGACTTGGAGAAGGCAAACAGAATATATTATAGAAGGGTTGGTAACCGTTCAGAATTATTGCATTACTTATATTTTTAAACAGATAACTAACAAACAGACTACATATGCACAGCTAATCATGAGCTCTAATTAGGGCATGTCTGACTAAAGCAGTGAGTCTTCAGCTTGAACCTAAAAGCCGAGACCAAAGGGGCATCTCTTAAATAAGCAAGCAGATCGTTCCACAGCTTTGGAACCCTGTAGTTAAAAGCTCGACCTCCCACCGGCATCTTGAGACCATAATATGTGCTCTGGTTTGAAAAAAATGATAATTTCAGATTAAGTAAGCAGGGCCTAGGCCATTCAAAGCTTTACATATAAGAAGAAGGAAGGCATGTTCTCACTGTCTGCAGGACGTTTACTATTACTATTTCAGTTTCCTTAGACATCCCAACAGCATGCAGCTTAGGGTAACTGGCCAACCTATTTCAGCGCAGTGTGAGTAAATGTGAATGTTTATGTGTGAGTGTGCCTTACGATGAACTGGTGTCCCATTCAGAGTTGGGTCACCACTTGCACTGTAGGCCGCAGGAGTAGCTCCCAGCAATCCTGAACCAGAAAAGTGGTAAGGATATGGATGGACACAGGCATCTGTCCATTAGTGATCCTGTATCCTAGGCTCAAATCCACACCCTATTGTAATCTGTGTGCACATTCTCACCATGACTGTGTGGATCTTCGTCCCACCTCCCTTAGACTTGTGAGATGGTGTGTGGCGTAAGTGCAAGAAGGTGCCAAGAATGACATAAGCAGGCAAACAAAACTTTAAAGGAGGCATTTACTGAAAAATCAGTATGGAGTGATCCATATAGGACTTCCATGTACATACTGTATCACTTTAGTGTTACTGCAGCAGTGTACTGTACAATAGTATACCATCAAATCTGTATAATATCTATCTATCTATCATAAATGCTTTTAATTCTTTCCATGGAAGTGAATCCAAATGTAATTAACAGAAAATGTGTGTTTGACAAGTGAATTAAGGAAATGTGTGCCTGCTTTATTATTTTGCGGATGAGGTAATTTGTACCAATCAGGAAGCCTCAATTGTTGTAATATCCAGCGTCCGGCTGTGTCATGGGGTTCAGGCTGCAGGATATCTTTAAATAGGCCCACTCCAAGTAGTTTCCCATCCTTTTCACCAAAGGCCCTGTGGTAAGCTGTTTGCTGACCGGCAGCATCACAGAACTGATTGGCTTTTGAGGGACAGAGCTTGGACTGGATTGGTCCTGGATATGAAGTGGGTCAGTGGTGGCCTACCTGCCTGATATAGCTGTTGATCCACAAGTAACAGTAGTTATGAAGACACAAAGGGTGTCATTTTGGATTGTATTGTAATCAAGTCAAAGACCCTTAGAGTTTTAAAAGGAATGGCAAATTCTAAATGTAAACCAATGAAGAAAGTTAAGTAGTTAAGGAAGATGAGATAGGCCCTGTTGGGCAGAATGTCTCTCTCTTCCAAACTACTGCTGAATTCAGTACATGGGATCCTTGAGGAGAACACTGGAACTGGAGCCAGGAATTGGTTGTGACATAACCGTTTGCTTCCCAAGAGTACCCTACATAAAATGGCATAAATGTGATGCAGGATTAACTGGCATAAACTGGAACTCGATCCACTAGATGTGTAAACAGCAGCCCGAGTCTCTCCCAGGTCATAGTGCTCATCTGGCACATTGATAAAATGAACCTTTTACCATTTGTCCTGTTTACTGAGACCTTCTTCTCCACTTCTGTTTGCCTGACATCACCATGCTTGCTTTAAAAGGCTGACATCAACCGAAGTTCTCCTCCTCCTGCACATTGCAGGTCCTCCTTCTTGGCATCAGATTCGAAATTGGACTCCTCAGCACCTTCGCCATGATTCTGTGATGCACTCTACATTTTCTGACTTTTGTTAAGGTGGGAGGAGGAGTGCTGCTCCTGAGTCCTGTAAAACAAATACACCAAATTCCAGCCCACTGTTTGTCTTGTAGCCGCCAGCTGGAGACGCTTTGGGTCCCACGCAGGATGTCTCTTGGGATCATGGTACTGCCGGAAGCAAATGGGCTGCCCTCTTAACCTTAAAAAAAAACAAAAAAAAAACAAAGGGAAACCTTCACACTGTAAGTGTTCAGCTAACCTTGTTTTATTTTAATCTTTTACTTTTGGCTAAGAAGGCAGTAAAAGTCTCCTTAAGATAAAAATGCCACATGTAAGGGCACCATCTCATGGTGCCCAGATGGATCTCCCATAGTCAGTCTGCCTATTAGTGATGCTTGTTTGTGTGGGAAAAGCTGGGGAGAGCGCTTTACAGACGAGCGGGAAGTCAGGACAGAGAAGGCTTCTACTTCACATGACCCAGGGCAGCAGGAGGGCAGCTCTCTCGGCCTTCCAGGATGATTAAGTTCCTTTTTCAAGGCTGCACAAGGTCCCTTGACCCAGAAACATTGAGGCTGTGGAAGAAGCTCGTGAGAAAACTGAACAGTCGCCTAAAAAGACAAGTGTGCCGGACTGTATGTCACTGGTAGGATTCTGGCAGTTGTCTTTTCAAATCCTCTGCCTTCCCGGCCATGACAGGTTTAGTCTAACTCATGCTCAGTTGCCCCTTGAAGGTCTGCAGTAGAGATTAAGTCCTGGCCCACCCCAGCAGCATTGGGCACAGAGCAGGAACCACACCTGAACAGGGTGGCAGCCCACCACAGGGCACTTCATCTCTCCTCACAGTGTCTGAAGAAGGGATCCTTTTATCTTTCAGATAAAAACTACTTTTGTATAAGTTCAATAAAAATTTGATTACCATAAAAGAAGATATATTCACTAACAATTCGTTGTTTAAGAACTTGCGTTCGTAAACAAAGTTAAACAGGACTACAGAAAAATGTTATGGAGTTTCCTCTTTTAAAGATTAACTTGGTCATTGTCATACAAGTTACTTTACATTTTTCCTCACTTGATTGGCATTAGACCTTAGCTGTCATCCCACATCAGGGTGATAAAGTCAAGGCATCAGTCAATCAGGTAGTACACTCCGAATGGGTGGCGCTGCTGCCTCGCTGCTCCAGAGACCTGGGCCCGTATTTATCAAGCGTCTCAGATGTACTCCTAGGAAGTGCACTAAAAGTCGGAGTAGGATAAGAATTTGTCATTCCTCACAGTATGACATGAGAAGTAGTTACACAGCGTCCTACACCCACTGCCGGCTAGCAGTAGAAGATCACGTTTGAGATGAATGACATCATTGTGAATTTCCCCTTGGGATTAATAAAGTATCTATCTATCTATCTATCTATCTATCTATCTATCTATCTATCTATCTATCTATCTATCTATCTATCTATCTATCTATCTATCTATCTATCTATCTATCTATCTATCTATCTATCTATCTATCACGATTTTAGGGCAACCTGAGCTGCAAACTGGCATTCACGAGGGCCAGGGCCGGAATGAGACCATTTAGAGGCCCTAAGCATTTAAAAGATTTTAATGCCACCATATACATCTAATTCAAAATTTAAAAAATAATAAACCATAAGATACAATTGTATTTTTAAAATTATTTATATATTTTTATTTATAGGAAAGTTTATCTTATAAAATTAAATTTTTTGCAAATCATCATACAAAATGTGTACGATAATGCCGTACTATGTGTTATCGTACATGCCATAAAATTATCACACATGTATTATACGTAATTATCGTAAGTCTGGCAACGCTGCACTGCACTCACTCTCAGTGAACGACTGAACTGGACAGCCGTCAAGAGCGCTCTGGAGCAGGTTTTCATCCAGGATGTTTCTATACATTGCTGCAGTCATCTTTCCCTTTATCCTGACTAGTCGCCCAGTTCCTGCCGCTGAAAAACATCCCCACAGCATGATGCTGCCACCACCATGCTTCACTGTAGAGATGGTATTGGCCTGGTGATGAGCGGTGCCTGGTTTCCTCCAAACGTGACGCCTGGCATTTACACCAAAGAGTTCAATCTTTGTCTCATCAGACCAGAGAATTTTCTTTCTCATGGTCTGAGAGTCCTTCAGGTGCCTTTTGGCAAACTCCAGGTGGGCTGCCATGTGCCTTTTACTAAGGAGTGGCTTCCGTCTGGCCACTCTACCATACAGGCCTGATTGGTGGATTGCTGCAGAGATGATTGTCCTTCTGGAATGTTCTCCTCTCTCCAAAGAGGACCTCTGGAGCTCTGACAGAGTGACCATCGGGTTCTTGGTCACCTCCCTGACTAAGGCCCTTCTTCCCCGATCGCTCAGTTTAGATGGCCGGCCAGCTCTAGAAAGATTTTTGGTGGTTTCGAACTTCTTCCACTTACGGGTGATGGAGGCCACTGAGCTCATTGGGACCTTCAAAGCAGCAGAAATGTTTCTGTAACCTTCCCCAGATTTGTGCCTCGAGAGAATCCTGTCTCGGAGGTCTACAGACAATTCCTTTGACTTCATGCTTGGTTTGTGCTCTGACATGAACTGTCAACTGTGGGACCTTAGATAGACAGGTGTGTGCCTTTCCAAATCATGTCCAGTCAACTGAATTTACCACAGGTGAACTCCAATTAAGCTGCAGAAACATCTCAAGGATGATCAGGAGAAACAGGATGCACCTGAGCTCAATTTTGAGCTTCATGGCAAAGGCTGTGAATACTTATGTACATGTGCTTTCTCAGTTTTTTTATTTTTAATAAATTTGCAAAAACCTCAAGTAAACTTTTTTCACGTTGTCATTATGGGGTGTTGTGTGTAGAATTCTGAGGAAAACAATGAATTTAATCCATTTTGGAATAAGGCTGTTACATAACAAAATGTGGAAAAAGTGATGTGCTGTGAATACTTTCTTGATGCACTGTAGTTCTAACAGAGCCAGAGAAGTAGGTAAAGGACAATTGGGAGGATCTTGGACAACACCTTCCACCCAATTCCTTCTGATTTCTGTCCTCAGCAGCCACAGACAGGTCCTCATCGTGCCGTGATGACCCCTTTACTCTTTATTAATGTTTGAGTTTTTTTTTTTTGTTTGTTTGTTTCAGAACCCTGCCGTAGGGACCGCCTCACACTTGGCTTCTGCCAGACCCTCAAGCTGCTGGGAAGATGCAAGCTGCCAACAGTGAAAGAGCAATGCTGCCAGAGCTGCCAAGCTCCTGGTCATGGAGTACGGGAGCGGGGCGATGAGCGTGTCACCCGGAGGTGATGGGGAGCTGAGATGCAACAGGACACTTGGAGGCACACAAAACCCCCATTGGTGCATTTACCAGTGGAAGCCTGACAGCTAACGTTCAGAAAATTTTCCAAAGTTATCTGCTAGCCCCTTTAATTCCAAAACCTTCCAGTGTGTTTACATAGGGGGGGGCGGGAGCGTGCCTGTACAGATTTCAGGGCAGTCGCAGCACAGACTCTACCTGCTGTTTGTCTGTCTGTGACACTCAGGTGCTCTTGGCGCTTTGCCTGGCCAAACTGGCCCATCCCCTTTACTTGAACTGTGCCTTTTTGATTTTCTAGGTGCTTCTATTTCTCTTTATATATACATGAATAGATATTTGAGGGTTCTAACTGTATGCTGTAGCTGAAATGTCTCTCAGAATAACAGTTAACACCCAAATAATCCAAAGTGTATACAGTTGAGCCTCAGGCACACAGCAGGCCTTTTTGTATGTATTGTGATTTTAACACGTGGAGGAAAAAAATCTGCATTGGCTAAACCACTGGACACTGTTACGTGTGCACTATAAATGTTTTATACTAACCAGTGAAGTGACTCCTGTGTTTTGTTTGCTCACCACCCTGCCCCTCGAGGCACTGGATTAGCTGCGGCTTGCTCCTGTCTCTCGCGTTTCTGTGATTCCAGTACTGAGTGAGTGATGAGATGCCCCTTAATGACTGGCTCTCAAGTTTAAAACCATCACAGAGAAGGATATAAACGAAGGGGCAAAACCCGATATCTGTAAGGAGGTTTCAGGGGTAACAAGCTGAGGTGACCTGCCTATCAAGTCTTCCTTTAACTGCCAAACAAACTCTGCCCAAAGGCAATGGCCAGAATGTCTTGATCATCCACACCGGGCACAGCAGGCGCTTATTCTTTAAAACCTTGTTTGGCTCATAAAGCTAGAAATCCAACATTTAGAACCTTTTTGTGTTTGTCCTTTTTCTTAGAACAACCACAAGTGACTCAAGTTGTTTTTTTTTTTTTTTTTTGTTCTTTATTTCGCCTTATACAATTTCTTGTATTAGGAATTTGGTAGTTTTTCGCATACCCCTTGGGGTCAGAGCGCAGGGTCAGCCATTGTACAGCGCCCCTGGAGCAATTACAGGTTAAGGGCCTTGCTCAAGGGCCCAGGAGAGCAGTGGCCTTTATGGCAGTGACGGGGATTCGAACCGGCAACCTTTGGGATACCAGCGCAGATCCTTAGCCTCAGAGCCACCACTCCGCCCTTGCTCAGTCTCAGAATTTATTCAAAAAATATTATATAAGAGATAATACAATGAAAATGGTTGGGGTCTTCTAAGAGAAACCCATTTAATAGCAATGATGCTAATAAACGTTGGAAAGGAAAACAAATAAAACGGGGTCAGACTAAACAGTTCAGCACTGGTCTTCAAAAAGATGCCTCTGCAGGGTAATGTATCGATGCAGTGAAGGCTGTTTTGTCGTGTTAGGGTCCTAGGGTGATTCTGTTCTATTCTTTATACTCTTTATTATGGCAACTATAACAGAATGCTGAAAGTCGAATACTCTTACCACACTGCAGTTCAGCACTTCACCCTTCTATTCACACCTACAACACTAAGCAATTACGTAAGAGCACCAGAAGGGGCAGCCAAGAAAAACTTGCAAATCTTCTTCTTATTTTTCATCTTCTTCTTCGACCTTCTCCATAGAGCTCGGTCCTGCACCTTCTATCCAGTCAAACCATTTTTTTTTCAGATATTCTTTGACTTTCTGTGACTCACTTTCACTTCCTTGTACTTCTATTCCCATCACTCATTTGCCCCAGTATTCATTGTCTCTAATGATCTATGCCACTTCAACCTACTTTGCTATACTTTCTTAAATTTCTCTCCCACTTTTGTTACACCTTTGATTGTCATGTCTATTATAAAATAAAATCTCGGAAGGTTGGAAGGAGACGAGACGTGACTTTCTCAGAGAGACACTTTCACGTCCCGCGAGACGAGACCTTGTGCCAAGAGATTTAACCATGACCCGGGGCTGGAAATAAAAGACAAAGAGTAGATGACAAAGTAGAATGTCGTAAAGAATTCAAAAACATTGGCGTGGTACACATTCAGAGCGGTTTAGAGATAATGGAAGTACTAAAATATGAAACTCTCAAAAAAAGGATAGTAAAGATCGCATTAGCGCAAACAAACAGAAATTATTACTCAGTGAAATAACGGAACAGCGGAAAGAGATCGAATATATTGTTCGGATTTAAACTTTAAGTCGGAGACTTGTAGATCGTATGATTTGTGTTGCCATAAGGGGAAAAAAAGTAGTGTTTTTTTTCCCAATGAAGAGGTGTATCCGCGAGAATTAAAAGATTTGTGGTTTGGTGAAAGTGAAATTTAGCAAGAGAAAATTTCAAGCATGCACACGGTTGAATCATTTCTCATTTGTGTGAATGCTATTGTCAGACACGTTTCTTATAGAGAGAAAGAAACGATATTCACTCACGGGCAGTTATATGTTGCATTGTCTCGATGTAATTCCAAACACAAAATCAAAATTCAATGCGATATTGATGGAAAGGTCAAAGCGAAAAGAGGTTGAATACAGTATATGGATGTAGGTGATATGCCAGAAGTGCGCGATGCAGATCACGTGGTACAGCAACAGCAAGACAGCAGCTGATCGAGCAAAGAGGAGGTAAAAAAAAATTGTATTTGTTTCCCATTATATCACCGTTTAAGAGGAGGTTTCAGAGGAGCGACCACGTCTCCTTGGGGTGCGTTCAGCCCCCCTCTTCACAACACAAGTGGCATAGACGTGAAGTGGCTGGTTGTGGTAGGGGGTGGTCAAGTGAAGCAAGCAGGGGACGAAGCCCCCTAGTATTAATGATAAACATTTTTATACCTAGTGCCATATAAAAGCAAAGAGAATGTGACTTTTAATGCTAGATGCATAGTTTCAAGTGGATCATAAACTTGTAGTTACACTTGATTTTCTTCTTAGCTCACTCATTACTTGCAGAGGGCAAGGCAGCCTAACTGCATATGGCCACCGAGTGAAAGAGAGAGGCAGAGAGACCACTTTGGTTTCCTGTCATGCATCAGGAACCAATGGGCAGTGCTTGAAATGGAACCAAAGTATTGGCGGTACTCTTTTTTTTTCATACTGTTTATAGTGATTCAATAGCATTCATTTGAATGTTTCAGCACCATTGTGTTACATTAAGAGAAGCTGACGATTCTTACTGGTATAGTTAAGTAGGTCCTCCATAAAATATAAGTTGTTGCAATACACTGACATTCAAACAAAGAATTTTGGTTCCCCTTAAAGCCTTGCTGGGATACATCATCATTTGACTGAAGACCAGGGGGTGTCCTCCATGAAGCTCAGAGCCCCACAGTGGTACGCTAACAAACGGTACCACTACTCTATGTAGAAATTGCAAGAGGTACTGGTACTGGCCCAGTTCAAGCACTGCCAATGGGGTGTCATGGTTCAGAGAGACTCTCCTGATGCATCAACCAGTCCTATTCAGCTACAATTCAATTCTTCAATAACCAGTATGACCAGTCAAGTCCCTACTTCATACCAGTTCCTGTTTCAGCACAGCCCCCATTCCATCTCCAGCCAGATTGTCCTTTCATTTCAGGCTGGCTGGCCCTTCCTGGGAGGACAGCTCATAGCATACCCTTGGAAAACTGGTTATAAATAGACTGATGAAGGCCTCCAACCCCCCTACCGCAAATGACATTCCTCAACGCAACACTTAACAAAAGGTTCCTAAAAGCTTACAATGACTTGTTTAACAAAAGCTATTCTCTCTTTAAGTCACTAATTCATTCTTAAATGACGATTTACAAACAGTTATCAAAATGTGAAACATCAATCTACATAATGGTGCCTTCCAGCCAGCTCTGTTCTTTTATATATTCGAGACTGGAAGAGGTGGGACTTCTGAAGAATGTCGGCAGTGGGGACACTCATTTTCTATTGGCTCTTCCTCCACTCTTCGGTAGAAGAAACAAGAGAGGTTAGTGACTGCATCTCGCTCAGTCCTGCCCCCCACTACAAAGCCTCCAGCGCCATCCTGTAACACGTGTGTGACACACTGCACACATTGATTTTTCATATTTTCATTTTTTTTACATGAGTTTTGTGTTTTTTAATATTTGTTTTTGCCACACTATATTAATGGTTTTCACCGGGATCATCATTGATGGTATTGTTAGCTACAATATTTGTTACCTGGCATGCAACTGGGCATCATTGTAACACATGACATCACCAATGACAATGTAAGTAGGTGGGCGCTGTACAAAGCTTGTAATCCAAGCATTGGTTAAGTCCAAAAAGAAACATACCAACAATTTTTCAATCAAAGCTTATTTCAGATTAGTCAATAAACCTTTTGCTACAGATACTTTGACTTTAGCATTTTTGGTTTTGACGATCAGTTTAGTCTTCCCAGTTTTTCGGACCACCTTTCTTTAAAGTCTGCCTGTCCGTCTTTGAAATCATCCTTCTCTTGTTTGTCACTCTTTGTGAGCTCCTAGCCAGCAGAACACTTACAACAGAATGCTCAGAGCAGCACCGAATGACTCCAAGATGGAGGAAGGTGCCTACAATAACCAGCATCTCCATCCCTTTGTTATTGAAATGAGGCAACAGCTTAATTCGCAGAGACTTTGTGTCAGCTCCTCATTTTAACGAAACAATTGCATTAGACAGGCAGCTTCAAGAATTAAAGAAATCCTCTAAGTGGGAGCAAAATAAAAGCCTTAGGATTTGTAACAAACAACTTAAGAAATGGCAAGTAGATGGGTTATGCTCCTACTGCGCGGATGTGAAGCATTGGATTGCGAGGTGTCCTAAATTAAATGAAAAGGATAAGCATTCTTAATTTTTCAACTGCTTCATGGAATTATTTAAAGGTACCAGTCAGAATTGATGATAGTGTAAATGTTAGACTCTGTTGACTTGGAACAAGATATTCTTAGCACGGGGATAATAAAACAGTTGGTTATTCCCAAGTATCTATTAAAAGTTGAAAAGCGCATTTCTTCAATTGACGGCGGTCTAATTGGATGGGGGCTCGCAGATTAGATTACTCTGAGCCATTCATCTATAAACTGAGTGGTGTTTGCATCACAAAACATTGTCATCTTTTGTATTAAAAATTAATGCCTGCAGTGATGCAACAGAGATTCATAACAGGCACAGAAGTGATCCTTTGTTGGAAAAGTCTAGAAAAGTGACCTTGGGGACTGAGATATCAAATTAATGTGTGAGGCATTTCTTATAGGTGCAAGATCAATAATAACTTGGATGACATGGATGAAACGTTTTTATTTTATTTTTTTGGTTGTAATGAGAAAACCTTTGAATGGAACCATGGAACCAAAAAAGTCAAAGTAAAAACGTCAGCACTGAAGGACAATATCAAGACCGAATTTTAGCAAGAACTTTTAAAGGCCTTCAGAATCCACAGATCAGATCAGGAAGTGCACTTATAGATAGATAGATAGATAGATAGATAGATAGATAGATAGATAGATAGATAGATAGATAGATAGATAGATAGATAGATAGATAGATAGATAGATACTTTATTAATCCCAAGAGGAAATTCACTGTATATTCAAAATACAGTAATCCCTCACTTATCGCGGTAGATAGGTTCCAAGGCCGACCGCGATAACTGAATTTCCGCGAAGTAGGGACACTATATTTATTTAATTATTTAACGTGTATTTGGACGTTTTTAAACCCTCCCTGTATTGTTTACAACCCACCATTTACTCTATTAAAAACAGGGACAACTGCTAACCAATATGAAATCAGTAGATAAGTTTACACTTACTGTATAGCGAAGTACACGTAGAAGCTTGTAGGCGGTCATGACGTCGTCGACCTTGTTGCAAAGATTCCTAAAGCAGATTCCATCCAGACTTGTACTGCCTTATCACGTCCACTAGAAACTCGTTTTGCACCCTGGTTAAAGGACACTGCGGCCGTAGATCTTATATGCTTTTCCTCCTTTTTAAATAAAAAGAATCGATGTCCTGCAGCGGTGTAGCTGTTCCCTTCCTTCAACATATCCAAAACTTTTACCTTTTCTGCAATCATTTGCATCTTCTGTTGGTGCTTGGACACGGCCCCTGAAGCATTAGCACGTTAATGATGAATGAGTGAGATGAGACTTCCTGGTTAATGCAACACTCCGTCGCTGAGCCAATCAGCAGCACAAAGGAACTTAACTGCGTGCTCTGATTGGGTAGCTTCTCAGCCATCCGCCAATAGCATCTCTTGTATGAAATCAACTGGGCAAACCAACTGAGGAAGCAAGTAAAAAGACCCATTGTCCGCAGAAACCCGCGAAGCAGCGAAAAATCCGCGTTATGAATTTAGATATGCTTACATATAAAATCCGCGAAGTCGTGAATCCGCGAAAAGTGAACCACGAAGTAGCGAGGGATTACTTACTGTATAGCTGAATTTTTAACCCGCTGTGCCAATTATTATTAATGGGTCACAGCCTATGAGGCCCCGGCCATAAAAAACGAGAGACATGGGCCTAGCAATGGGTAGGAAAAAAACAGCAGCGAGTGTAGGAACTTAAAATGATATCCTAAATGTTACAAAATACTCCTAAACTGACACATCCCAGCCAGGGTTTTCAAATTCATTTTGCTACTTTTGTTGATTAAGGGCATTCTTTTTTGTTTTCGTTTCTGTATGTAAGCTGCCAGCTTTATGTTCCATGATTTTTATGGGTGGTCCCCCAAGAGGTGGGGTCACCTGTTAATCGCCACCAGGAACTGCCCTCTGTCCCTATAAGTCCGGAGGGTCTCCCACAGTTTCAAATGTGCTTTCGAGTGGTGGATTTCCTTGCTTTTTTTCTGTTGTGTTATTTCTGCATTTTATAAACCTGTGTTCTGTTTTTTGATTTCACTTTGGATTCTCTATTAGGACTTTATTCACCTAGGATTTCCTTTACTCCTTTATGACTATGCGATCTTTGGAGCTTCATAGTTTTAAAGAGCATTTTGTGAAAATAAAATTTATATTTTATGAAGACCCCTATGTTTGCTAGGGTTTGAATGTAAATTACACCCCACCCCCACACCCGAATGGGCAATTTTGTTAGTGTTTTTGGGACTCCCAGTCATAACATAAAATATTTGGAGAACTGAAAATAAATGCCAGAAATGGATTATCTGACTTAGAAAACCCCCAAAATGAGTATCAGATCATGCAATAAACAATACTGACATATTTTTGTGGTCCGTTGTTTATTTAATTCATCAAAGATGAAAGTAACTCAATAAATCAAAATGTGTTGCAATCAACATCTGAAATACACCCCCCCGGCCCCTTGTCCCATGCCATACTGACCACACCACCACACATTGTCCAGTAAGGGCCTGCATCACAAGCCCCTGCACATCAAAGATTTAACTGTGGCAGCAGCCAATTCCCAGTTACGAATGGACTGGTTGGATGCTCCATTAATCCATGTTTCAGACAACTCCAGAAGGATCATGCTGTAAATGGTGGACAGCCAGTTCTTCACTGAGATTAGATCAGGGGACCTCCACCAACAGGCAAGAAGTTTAGCAGCTACTGTGCTTAGAAATAAACATTTGTACTGATGCTCCAACAGAGCAAAGCCTAAAAGATCTAAGAGCCACAAGAGCACATATGTGGCAATCTAGGAACTGCAACTGATGGCATTTAAGAAAGCGAGCAAGAAATCAGAGACAAGAAAGCCCAGCACAGGAGGACAAAACCAACACATATGTATGAATGGCTGTGGGGCATCATAGGGGCAAAACTGACAGGAGGGATCTGGGCTAAAACCCATCAAATACAATTTACTTAGAGTAAAATATAACCTACGTACAAACTTAAATTAAGAAGACAAATGATTGGGGTTTCTGTTTCCTCCCAAAGTCCAAAGACATGCAGGTTAGGTCGATTGGCGATTCTAAATTGGCCCTAGTGTTTGTTTGGTGTGTGTGTGTCCTGCGGTGGGTTGGCGCCCTGCCCGGGTTTGGTTCCCTGCCTTGTGCCCTGTGTTGGCTGGGATTGGCTCCAGCAGACCCCCGTGACCCTGTGTTCGGATTCAGCGGGTTGGAAAATGGATGGATGGATGATTGTGGTTTCTTGATAAGAATATGACATTTTAAAGGTTTATTCCAGCAAATATGAGATGATAATGTGAGGTCCTGGGACCACTGAGAGATGAGGGGTAGAGGTTTATATGAAGCCTTACATAGCAGGGAGTAAAGAAAAGAGTCAAGTTTTCTGTGGGGAGAAAAGGAACCAGCAGGAGAGAAAGGAGGATGACAAGTGTAACCACAAGGGGCCGCCACTGAGCCTCAAATCACAGAAACAGCAATACCCAACACAATTCAGGTTATTTGACAAAACTATTTCTTCATACAAACACCAGCAAAAATATACCACTCACAACCCTCCTTTCCCCTCAGTGAGAGTATTGCCCACTGCCTCCCGACTCTGACTCGATTTAAATGAGCCAGTGAGCCCTCTTTTAAAACAGACTCAGGAATTGTTTTGAGTCTCCTGTCCAGATTGTCCAGAACATTTCTGAGATGTGTGGAAACCAGGGCAGTCCTCCAATGGTGGTATCTAGAGATCTCAACAGAGCTGTGTTTCCAGACCCCAACTCCCATGCCACCCTGCATGTGTCTTAACCTGATCCAACCTTGAGGAACACTGCCACCTGTTCTGTGGAGGAATGAACTGCTCCTAGTTGGCCTCCTGGTCAGGTATGAATCCATTCTTTATCCCAGCTAGGATGCCTGTCCTTCGTCCCTGGCATCTACATAGGGTAAAGGAAATGTAAGGGAGGCACCATGTGCCCAAAGTGGTGAACGAAGCAGTAGGTAGTAGAAAGTGGAAGAAGGAATGTCAAAGAGAGACTGAAGATTTCTGAATGATTCGAGGCCAGAATCCTCAAACAGATTTCTCAAAACACTGATGCCATGTTGCTTCTACGCAATGAATAAAAAATTAATAACACAGCCCACAACATAACAAAAAAGTGTAAGCAGTCTGAGAAACCCATGTGAACCTGCAAAACTTCCTGGTGTAGCAGTGGTATTTAATGGCAAATGTGTCACGGTGGTGTCAGCAGTGGGATGCAGAGAGGTATTGTGTGATTAGGTAGCAGTCTTATTAAATCAATTTTGAATGTGGTTCACATTGTAGATACTGACATTGGTTGAGCAACACGCTTTTCCGCTAATCATAAGAAAACCTGTGATGTAATGGAAGTGCAGTAATCAGTGTGAATGAGCCTGGAGGGCTTTGTGCTTCTCCCTGGTGTAGGGGAATCCTGGCTGGATTCTCTGTAATAAGATGCCCTGCTAAACAAAGCGACTGTGGCCCCAGATCAAGGCTGCGTTAAGATCTTTTCCTAAGTGACTTTCATTTATTTGGCTTCTCCTTTATATTTATGTGACAAAGTCATTGTTAAGCTTTCTTGCCTTCCATTAATTTTTACTAAGACGGTTCCAAACCTTGAGCATGTGTTCCTGGTACCAGTAAGCTGAAACAGGGTGAATGCTTTGCAGAGAAGGTTGTGAGATATTTTTCTCTGTGGTAGGGTTACTCAATAAAGATAAAGGAAGCTTTTGTGACTTTCAGTTATCAGTGACCTACAGGCAACAAATGTTTCCCCTTAGCGAGCAGAAACAAACAGTCCTCCAAATGCCATCTTTCTGAAATGACGCCAGCTGGACTTGAATGCACAGGACTCTGCACAGCCACCTCAGGTAGCCAGCATATTCAGAGGACATCCCCTGGGCTGAGCCGCTAAGTGGGGGATATCAATGGAAGGCCCCCCACAGTGCACTTTAGGCTTTTTTGCCTGGTCTTCATGTCTGCATTAACCATTACAAGACAACAAAGCAGCTCAGTCCATTGCCAGTTTAACTGCACAAACTGATTTACTGTGCATCACTTGAACCAGAGCTCCATGAAAACACTTGGCTTGCATCCTGGAAGGCCCCAGGGCAGTGGCTGCAAGTTTATTCACTCTCAGTTAAAGGAGTTCACCATTCTGAAGCCTCTGCTCTGGCTCTCCTACTTCACCGCCTTCCATTTCTCTACGTCCTTTATTCCCATTTCAATGACCGCTAATTTAAAAGCCCCCAGTTTGGAGGTCATACATCCTTAGGCACCCCAGGTGTATCTAGGATGGGAGCAGCTGCTCCAGTCACTTTTCAGATTTCTCAGTGCAAGAAGTACCAGATGTTTCAGATTTTTAAATTTTTTTTACATGTGTTTTTGTGTTTTAGACAATTTTTATTGCTGAATCGTGTTCATGGTTTTCAGCAGAATCGTCAGTGGTGGTATCATTAGGTTCACTACTCAGCATATGAGCGGGCGTCATGACATTACCATGTGACATTATCACTTGTAGGTGGCACACGGGATATCTTACCTGGCTGGGAGGTGGCAACTGGACAGAAAGGTATCCCAGCTGAGAGGGGAAGAAGTTGCACCCAATGGATGGATGGACATCTCAGCCAGATGAGATGGGTCCTTACTCAGGTGGGAAGCCCCAGAAAAATGGACATGTGTCCCGACTGAACATGTGTGTAGCACCTTCCCTGGCCAGGATAAAAAAGGAGAACAGAGAAGGTCTGTCTCTGGGGGGTGTTTATTCCCCCTAGTCACTAGATGGCAGCAGTCCTCGATATCAACGCCTATTTGGGAACCAGCAGGGAATGCAGGAAATTATAGTTCAGCAGCACAACTCTTTTTGGGGTCTGTGGGTGCTGCAAGACGGTGCAGCAGGGAGATGTACTCTCTGTTATTTGGAGCTTCCACGTGAGTACAGGGCAACTGCCCTGACACTAGCAGTAATCCTGGGTCCTCAATAAAAGGGACCTCACTGTCTTGTCCACGTGAGTCGGAGCTGGGAGGAAGATGGGCAACACTCTACTGGAGGAGCGTAGTGCAGTGGAGGGAGGAGAGATAACTGTGTTTTTTGTGCTCCATTTGTGAGGTATTGCAATAAATCATCCAATGATTTGAACCCGGGACAGGCTTGGTGTATTCATGTTGGGGTTTTAGGCTTTCTGGTGCCCCCAGGCTTTCACACACTGAAAATGTATTGAGGAAAGGCCTTATAGAATTCTTGCTATCTGACCATCGGCTAAATTCAACAAGAAATGAAACAACAAACTTCTGATCTGAGATTAGTTCCAGGCCCGTTTGCTATGTATACATTGCCCTCAATTTAGTTTTTTACATTATTGGTTTTGATGATCAGTTTAGAATTATTCTTCTCAGACTTTCAGACCTTTGCTTGTATAAAATCTGCTCGATCGCCTGCTCCGTCACCAGTGACTGCTGCTTTAAAAGCCCCCAGTTTGGAGGCCATACATTCTTAGGCACCCCAGGTGGAGCAGCTGCTCCACTCACTTTCCAGAGTTCTCAGGGCAAAACGTTCCAGATGTTTCAGATTTAATGCAGTCACCTCCGTGCCAAGGAGCTGAGGTTCCACCTCCTTAGGCCACGCTGGAATGACACGTGCCAGGCACTCCCTGAGACAGCACAAAAGCAGGACTGTCAAAACAAGCCGCATCACGCTGCTTAAGTGCAACTCGGTATCTTTTTCCAGCCGCAGCTTACTAATACCAACAGTCTGAATAAAAAAAACGCTTTTCACCAAACCACTGTGGCAAAATAGCCACTAGTGTGCCTGTAGGTCAAACGACGGCACAAACAGAGAATGGGGGATAGAGTCGGAAAGCATTGCTAAGCCCCATCTCATAGTTTCCACTTGGTGCTCACGTCTGTGGTTTCCTCGTCTCCCACACTTGTTTACTCTATTATTTGCCGCCTCATCGTAATCTGTTAGCATGGAAATGGAAAGTTTAGAATGGCGTTAAATCGCCATTTTATCCTGAAAGATGAGTGATGACAGTCCCAGCAACGGCTGCAGTCTGTTCACCGCACATAAAAGGAAAACACAGATTTCCTGTTTTAACTTTTCTGGCTTCTACATTACACTTACACCAGTACTTCCTTTCCAGCATTCATAATGAACACTTTTGAGTATTTAATGTCTTTTAGACTGAACCTGTGAGAGTTTGATATCCTGCAGCATTACCTCACTTGGAGAATGGCCTTGTCTAATCTCAGCACCTTGCAGATTTATTTTCTTGTAACTGAATCTCGTTTTCATCTTCTTGTAGTCTGAACTTGCTTGTCCTCGGTGTCCTCAGCTTTACCTGAACGGAGCCTGACCCTGTCAAATCTCAATAACCTGCCAACTTACCTTCTTGATACTGTATCTTAATCCCGTCTCCATTCTGTGCGTTCATCTTCGTGAAATCTGATCCTTCCTGCTCTCGGCATCCTGCAACTGTAATTGTGTAGCGTCTGAGAATATTCTTATTGGACTCTGAATCTGCCACATCATGCTGCTTGAACTTCTAGAAGTCTGACCAGGCCAAGGAGTCTACTGAAATGCAACTCAGTGTAGTCTGACCCAATCCGCTCTCCCAGCATACACCATTGTTTGTTACTGCTTCGGATCCTGTCTGCTTCTCTTTACTGACTCAAAGGTTCTCTAGAGCAGGGGTCTCAAACTCCGGTCCTGTTGAGCCCCCATGGCTGCAAGTTTTCATTCTAACCTTTTTCTTAATTAGTGACCTGTTTTTACTCCTAATTAACTTCTTTTGAATTAATTTTAATTGACTTCAATTGACTTGCTCTTGAAGACTCTTTAATTGTTTAATTAGCAGCTAAACAATAATGAGATACAAAATGAACCAAAACAAGACCAGCAACACATGACCAACATTGTCCATCACACAGAAAATAAAGAAGGGTGAAGGTCTCAGGAATGTCGATCTGCTCAGGTCCCCAAAACATTTTAACGGTGCGCTTAGAAATGAGAAAATCAACAATTTGAGAAATGTCTGCTATTGCACAGTTAGAGCAGCAACAAGACATGGAATTAAAGAACGGGTTAAGTAAACAACAAGACTTGGCGCCTAATTAAGAAAATGGTTGGAGTGAAATTGGTTGGAGTTTGAGACCCTATAGCCTTCCCCAGATCTTTGCCTCGACACAATCCTGTCTTTAATCTCAGCAGGCACATGGCTTTAACCATGTGGCTTATGAAATATATAAGACAGTGAAAAATCTGAAAAGCAATGAGGACAAAAGGTCAATATGAAAAGGACCACTGACCAATCCTACAAAAATAAGAACACTAACCCAAAAATCAAACCCTAAAGCCAGAAAAAATGTTTTGCTCACAAAAAGTGTAAGTCAGTAGAAGAAATCAAATAGAGAATCCTAATATTGGATACTTAAGAAACCTTTAAACCAGTCTTTATGTTGGCACTAGCTGCCACCAGATAGCCGGAGAGCACACATGCACAATGGCACCCCCAAGGCAGCAGGCAACGTCTTTGCTAAAAAAGGATAACACTTTTTTGGAGTGTCAGGAATAAGCTTCCGAAATAATGCAGTAACATTTTTCTGTGTTTTTTTAAATGATGCAGGCATATTTACTTCAATAAAATACATATTGCATTAGGTTACTTGTTACTTTAAAAGTTACAATAATCATGCAATTAATAAAAGACACCAACTCAGCATCCTGATGCTTCATTTTCTGGACCCTGATTACTTTCACTATCCTGTACTTTTACCTTTAAGACTGGTAATGAATATCTGTCTCACCCTGATTAAGTATTTGGAATAAAATTTTGTCCAATTTTGGCATCCTGAAACATTTCTTTCATGAGGCCTGACCCTGTCTGAATGAAATCTGCCTTCATCAGTCCTACCAGGTGCAGCCTCTATTTATGTTCATGGAGTCTGATCCTGCCTGATGTTAGCAGTCTGTTTCTTTGTCTCATTGAAGCCTCATATAGATAGATAGATAGATAGATAGATAGATAGATAGATAGATAGATAGATAGATAGATAGATAGATAGATAGATAGATAGATAGAACTGAAGAGCACTGTATAATAGATAGATAGATGAAATGTACAATATGATAGATAGATAGATAGATAGATAGATAGATAGATAGATAGATAGATAGATAGATAGATAGATAGATAGATAGATAGATAGAGTGCATCCAGAAAGTATTCACAGCTCATCACTTTTTCCACATTTTGTTATGTTGCAGCCTTATTCCAAAATGGATTAAATTCATTTTTTTCCTCAGAATTCTACACACAAAACCCCATAATGACAACGTGAAAAAAGTTTACTTGAGATTTTTGCAAATTGAGAAAGCACATGTACATAAGTATTCACAGCCTTTGCCATGAAGCTCAAAATTGAGCTCAGGTGCATCGTGTTTCCCCTGATCATCCTTGAGATGTTTCTGCAGCTTAATTGGAGTCCACCTGTGGTAAATTCAGTTGGTTGGACATGATTTGGAAAGGCACACACCTGTCTATATAAGGTCCCACAGTTGACAGTTCATGTCAGAGCACAAACCAAGCATGAAGTCAAAGGAATTGTTTGTAGACCTCCGAGACAGGATTGTCTCGAGGTACATATCTGGGGAAGGTTACAGAAAAATTTCAGCTGCTTTGAAGGTCCCAATGAGCACAGTGGCCTCCATCATTCGTAAGTGGAAGAAGTTCGAAACCACCAGGACTCTACCTAGAGCTGGCCGGCCATCTAAACTGAGCGATCGGGGGAGAAGGACCTTAGTCAGGGAGGTGACCAAGAACCCGATGGTCACTCTGTCAGAGCTCCAGAGGTCCTCTGTGGAGAGAGGAGAACCTTCCAGAAGGACAACCATCTCTGCAGCAATCCACCAATCAGGCCTGTATGGTAGAGTGGCCAGACGGAAGCCACTCCTTAGTAAAAGGCACATGGCAGCCCGCCTGGAGTTTGCCAAAAGGCACCTGAAGGACTCTCAGACCATGAGAAAGAAAATTCTCTGGTCTGATGAGACAAAGATTGAACTCTTTGGTGTGAATGCCAGGTGTCACGTTTGGATGAAACCTGGCACCATCCCTACAGTGAAGCATGGTGGTGGCAGCATCATGCTGTGGGGATGTTTTTCAGCGGCAGGGACTGGGAGACTAGTCAGGATGAAGGGAAAGATGACTGCAGCAATGTACAGAGACATCCTGGATGAAAACCTGCTCCAGAGCACTCTTAACCTCAGACTGGGGTGACGGTTCATCTTTCAGCAGGACAACGACCCTAAGCACACAGCCAAGATATCAAAGGAATGGCTTCAGGACAACTCTGTGAATGTCCTTGAGTGGCCCAGACAGAGCCCAGACTTGAATCTGATTGAACATCTCTGGAGAGATCTTAAAATGGCTGTGCACCGACGCTTCCCATCCAACCTGAAGGAGCTTGAGAGGTGCTGCAAAGAGGAATGGGCGAAACTGGCCAAGGATAGGTGTGCCAAGCTTGTGGCATCATATTCAACAAGACTTGAGGCTGTAATTGCTGCCAAAGGTGCATCGACAAAGTATTGAGCAAAGGCTGTGAATACTTATGTACATGGGATTTCTCAGTTTTTTTATTTTTAATAAATTTGCAAAAACCTCAAGTAAACTTTTTTCACTTTGTCATTATGGGGTGTTGTGTGTAGAATTCTGAGGAAAAAAATGAATTTAATCCATTTTGGAATAAGGCTGTAACATAACAAAATGTGGAAAAAGTGATGCGCTGTGAATACTTTTCGGATGCACTGTAGATAGATAGATAGATAGATAGATAGATAGATATTTGATCAAATGTGCTATAGCCAAATGGTCAGAGAGGAGAGGAAAACAAAAATTTCAAATGGCAAGGATAGTGAAGAAAGGGTGGTCCTCAAATTTAGTCCTGGAGGTCCATATTAACTCCAGATTTTTGTGAAAACACAGTTGCATAATTAGAAGTCAATCCTTGCTGACAACTAAACTTCTTTGATTTCAGACCCTTTTTGTTATAGGTTATTCTTGTGTTGCTTTTTTACTTTCTCGTATACATAGTATAGAGAAAGTATAGGAATTATGAAAAAATTCAACCTCGAGATTTTGATGAATCTTGATGTTTTAGGCCTGCCTGAGTCTGAAAATACCATTTTTTTTCAAGTAAACTATGGTTATAACTACAGATAGATGATTCAAATTTTGTACAGACATTTATAATGATAAAATACAAAAAGATACTGAAATTTGAGAAAAATTACTCAACCGGAAGTAATATTTTATTTAATCAATCATCCAAATTTTTTGTATCATTGAAATATAAATGTGTACACGATATTAAAAACTTTCAACAACTACAGGGAGATTCACTCGAAAGAGGCCCCAAGTATTCTGCAATAACTCTCACTAGGATGAAGCAACCTGAATGAAATAACATGCAATGTGCTCCTCAGTATATGGAGCTTTGAGCAAGCCGATATGCCCCTGTGTCAGAGCGATGAGGTAGAAGATGGACAGCCGTCGCGACATTTAACCTTTGTTTGCAACTTCTGGGTGCATACCACCTGCACCCCTTCACTCAGTCACTTGACTTCTCATCAGGATGGTGGTGTACAGTATTGAGCAGTGCATCTTAATGGTGCAAACCTATTGGGTTACCAATTCGTTTAAGAATCAGAATCAACTGGATGATTGTGAGTTAACAGAAGGTTACTTCCAGCAAGATGGAGCAACATGTCACACATCGGCAGGAAGCATGGCAGAAATTGAGTCCTTCTTTGGCAACAAGGCAATTTCAAGGGGGCTTTGGCCACCACGGTCGCTGGATCTGACACCACCAGACTTCTTCCTTTCGGGGTATGCTTAACGGAAACGTCTGTCAGAACAAGCCTCGCTCTGAGGGAGATTTGAAGGAAAACATCCGATGTGAAATTTCTGCAATCCCCCCCAAGACGTTTGCTGATACGTTCAGGAACATGGAGCATTGCGTCGAAATGTGTCTGGCAGAAAATGGAAACCACTTCCAGCATCGCATGTAAATACAATCGATTACACATACGTCAAGGTTTATGCCGTATTTTTTGGTTCAGACTGCTTCATCTTAACGGGAGTTACAACAGAATATTTGGAGCCTCTGATGTGGGAAACTCCCTGTATTGTTAATTTTATTTTTATTTATACATCATCAGTTTTACAATAACGTGTAAACATTGATCATGTTGTGTAAATCTAAAGATGTAATGGGAACAATAAGCTGCTACTTCCCCTTCATGTTCCTGGTAATACATTTCATTTTATGATTTTTTTTTTTATTTCCGCCATCATTATCATAATGAAATGTAGCTAAATGCAGTTTTACCTAAAGCAATTTATTGCAACAAATATTACATAATACTAACTCTTTTTACTTTGCACGTAATCTAAGTAATGCATATGTAATCATGAAAAAATTCCACCACCGTTTCGACCTCCCTAAGTGCGAAAAAATCATTTTAATATAAAGTTTGATTATAAATAGAGGTAAATGATTATGAATCAATATTATCAATTAGTTATGATGAGAAATAAAGAGATATGATATTTGAGAAATATTGTGCAACTGGAAGTGGTTCTGATGACCTTTTCCTCCATCTCAGTATATGAGAAAGTCGAGGGGAGCGCACTCCCGTTTTTTTTCCTTTTTGAGGACATCATCCAAATGATTTGTAGTCTGGAGCAGATTAATAATTGCCAGCCCTTTATGTTTTTCTCTCCCATTTCTTTCCAAATATTCCAAAAACACAGATGTCATCATCTTCATTAGATGGTGAACTCCTCATCCCTTGTCATTTGTATCTCATTATTAACTGACAGAAAGCAGGCAGCAATTGGAAACAGAGAATGTAGCTCCATTGAATTTAAACATTCCTGATCTAGGGGATCCAAGGCCAAAGGAGCACCCAGCTCTGCCTTAGCAATCTGTACTACATAAATGTGATAAAGTCATTTAATATTTCCTATATATAATGGAAAGTCCTAGGAGATTTGATTTCACAGAGGTCATCACAATGGTGGTATCCTTCAACCTTATTAACATCAAAGATGCTGCTATGGCCGGGGCAGCCGTGCAGTCAAATCCCGTGAGCTCACAGTTTGGTGCTCTTTTTGATTCTGTGTAGTCTAATCCTGTCTAATCACATCATCCTGCTGCTTAATTTTCTTGACGATGCCATCTTCTATAAAAATACCCCTCAACTTTACCTTCGTGAAGACTAATTGTATTTTTTCATTTACTTTGTACATAGATCTTGTTTGCTCTTAGCCTTCCTGCATGTTTCTAACCTCAGAATCATGACCATCAGACCGTGAGTCAAGAAACTTCTACTTTCGTAGAGCGAGATTCTTCTGCTCTTAGTATCCTGCAGCTGTATGTCCAAACAGACTCATCCTATCCATATCCAGCTGATTTTGTTCTGAGCCTCGTGCAGAGTGAGCCTGTCTGTGTAATGTCAATATTGCTGCAGTCTGATCCAGTAGTGTTTAACTTCAAGGAGTCACATCCTGTCTGCCCTCTGCATTTTACAAGAAGTTTACCTTCATGAAGACAATTTTTGCTCTCAGTATCTCGAAACATAGATATGTAGATCTCTCTGCTCGTAGTATCTTGAAACTTAGGAAGACTGAACTTTCTGCTTTGAGGGCTGCTGCCCTGCAGATGTGATGCAAAAGTGTTAAGCTTCCCTAAGTAATCTAACTAACTTATTATTAAAATGTTTACAACGACCCTCAGCTTTATCTTGTTAAAATTATTTTCCTGCATGACCTTTGATGAAATACTTTCAAACGTACTAACCTCCAATTCCTGTCCTTACTTTTCTTTCTCCAAATACCCAATCGCCACACAATCAGCTCTGTAATAGACGTTAAGCCATCTGTAAGCTTAGAACGCCATTCTTCAAAACTTTTAAGGAACATCGAAATATCTTCGTAGTACTTGTTTAATTATTCTATCCATCTATCCTTCCAGTGTCGCGTCAGCACCAGCAAGAATACAGCGCGAGACAGGAACAATCCGTGAACTAGCTAGCGTTGCGGCACCATGTAATTAAAGTTAAAGTTTTATCTGTACAATATAATAAACATATTTTGCTGCATTTCATTTTAAAAATGATATCGTCATCATATGTAAATACTGTACGCGCTTTATAAAGTGGCTCAGGTTGTGCAATATTATAACTGTATTGCAAGTTTACAGTGAGGTAATTGTACTTATAAGTACAAACAGTTCTACCACGAGCACTTGATGGACTGATTGAGTGCGTTTATAGTTCTTGGGATGAAACTGTTTCTGAACCGCGATGTCCGCACAGGAAAGGCTCTGAAGCGTTTGTCATATAATCCATCCATCCATCCATCCATCCTCTTCCGCTTATCCGAGGTCGGGTCGCGGGGGCAGCAGCTTGAGCAGAGATGCCCAGACTTCCCTCTCCCCGGCCACTTCTTCTAGCTCTTCCAGGAGAATCCCGAGGCGTTCCCAGGCCAGCCGGGAGACACAGTCCCTCCAGCGTGTCCTGGGTCTTCCCCGGGGCCTCCTCCCGGTTGGATGTGCCCGGAACACCTCACCAGGGAGGCGTCCAGGAGGGATCCTGATCAGATGCCCGAGCCACCTCATCTGACTCCTCTCAATGCGGAGGAGCAGCGGCTCTACTCTGAGCCCCTCCCGGATGACTGAGCTTCTCACCCTATCTTTAAGGGAGAGCCCATCTTTAACCCATCTTTTACCCATCTTCGCCCCTCCTCGAACCGCCACCTTACCTTGGTGGAGGGGTTTGCGTGTCCCAGTGATCCTAGGAGCTCTGTTGTCCAGGGCTTTATGCCCCTGATAGGGCCACCCAAGGCAAACTGGTCCTAGGTGAGAGATGAGACAAAGAGCGGTTATACAAACCTCCTATGACGAATAAAAAATTTGGACGGCGTTTTCCCTCGCCCGGACACGGGTCACAGGGGCCCCACTCTGGAGCCAGGCCTGGAGGTGGGGCTCGATGGCGAGCGCCTGGTGGCCGGGCTTGCACCCATGGGGCTCGGCCAGGCACAGCCCAAAGAGGCAACGTGGGTCCCCCTTCCCATGGGCTCACCACCTATGAGAGGGGCCAAGGAGGTCGGGTGCAGTGTGAGTTGGGTGGTGGCCGAAGGCGGGGACCTTGGCGGTCCGATCCTCGGCTACAGAAGCTGTTTGTCATATAAGAGCAGTTCAATAGACAGCATGGCTGAGGCAGCGTGTGCTTGATGCTGTATACCGATAATTATTTTTCCGATCAGCTGCTGTAGAGCTGTGTTTCCACACTCAGATACAGTGATATAAATACTCGGAGTGGTGCAGTGAGAGTAATATGGAAAAAGATGATCTGCTTGGCAACACCTAACGGGAGCAGCTGAAAGAAGAAGAAGAAGGTGCAGTGAGAGTAACAATGCTAAAGCAGTTATGGTATTTGGAATAGTTTGACCATTCTGTGGACCATTATATTGTTACTGGTTAATTACAATCAGATGCATTAAACTAATAAACAATATGCGGTTAATTTAAGTGTATTTATAAAGCCACATCAGGGATGTGGATCTAAAAAAGAAAGGATAACCACACAGGAACAGTAGCACTGCTTTGACGCTGGGTGCCGCCAGTCTGCAAAACCGAGCAGAGAACTTGTGTACGCCAGGGTATGAGCTACCATGGAAATGTGCGTGGCTTTACACTAAGGTTAGGTTTTACACATCACGATATGAATGCGGAAACGTTCTTACGCAACATTTTTGTGCATACGCACCATTTATACATGAGGCCCCTGGAGTATTGTGTGCACATTACAAAAAAGACAGAGCAGCACTAGAGAAAGTCCAGAGATGCACAACCAAGCCAATACTGGGGCAGAGAGTGTCAGCTATGAGGAGAGATTGAAAGAGTTGAACCTTCTCAGTTCAAACAAATGCAGATTAAGAGATGACAGGAATGAAGTGTTTGAAATTAAGAAAGGGATTAGTGCTGTGGAACCCAGTTATAACTTTAACTTTAGATGTTCAATGAGAATACAGGGACACAGTTGGAAACTTGTTAAGGGAAGGTTTCGCACAAATATTACAATATTTTTCTTCATACAGAAATCCACGGAATAAATTACTAAGTGCTGTAATTCAGGCTATAGGGACCTGTAAAGCTTGTCCCGAAGCTTATTTGGAAACATTAGGCAAATGGGAATGGCAAGCTCTGTTGGACTGAATGGCCTGTTGGAAATTGCTCTGATGCTGGCTGCTGTGAATTATCAGCGTCCTGCATCTTCCTGCTTTTTGATGAACCTGACCCTGGCCATGAAGCATTTCTGTGTCTTCAGTAAGAGCTCAGCTCAGCATTAACGCTTGCCCTTTGTCTTCAGCAGACCCGTTGAGCTCGGGCTACAACGACCAGCAAAGTCTGCCAGATGTTACATACAGTGAATAAAGAGCTTTTCGTTGAGAGATCTGTTGCAGTGAACTCTTGTGGGCCAAGTCGAGTAGCACTGGTTTGGGCATCCTTGGATGACATTGGCCTTCGTGTCTGCAGTTTAGAGGCTGTGGCTATGGAGAAGTGCTTATAGCCATAAACAAATCACAGCTGCAATAAGCCATTGAATGAATCTCTTTAATAAGTGTAACAGTGTTTATTCCATTGGAGTCTTTTGCCATTCTGTCCATCAAATCTCTCTGCTTCATACCATATGTGTAAAATCAGCCAGCTCCAAGGTAAATGCTTCCTGCCAAATGTAATGGCAACAAGGACCTCATAAACAGATGGCATTCATGTAGAAGTTATTTGTGGCTTTATGCTGCCCCCTGTGTACGGATATGGCACTACAGCACATTCAAATCACATTTATTTAACAATCAACGTGTAGCTCGCTGTACGAAGCTGCTGACCTGTTCCTTGATTTGTGCAATAAAGCAAGACGGCAGCAATGAAACTAGAACTTGAGAAAGTGGAACGAACATCACAGGGTCAAGGGTCCCAGCTGCTACTCAGATTGACTTGCTACTGCAGCAGACCTGCATCCCCTGGGACACCTAAGACGTCCTGTAACTAAATCAGCAAGTGGTCGGGGGAGGGCTGAAGGAGCCCAAAATTGGAGATGCGCACCTTCATCTACTCACAGCATTCAAAGAAGAAATCCCGATAAAAATAATGCGGCCATTCATAAAGGCAAACTTGATGAGCAGACATAAATCAGAGTTAGACGCAGCCACATAATTAAACTCAGATGTGCGTGTACTCCAGCTACACCCTGGACCTTTGTAAAGCGCTTGGCGGTGTTGTGACTGAACAGAAGTGAGTTGATATAGCAGTGAAGCATATTGCACTTACGCAAGGCCTCCTGATTAGGATGGCATTAAATAACCATCACTCTATTTCTCTTTCATGTGAATGGACTAAAAGCAGACTTGTAAAATTCATTTTTGGTAAAGCAAGCAAGATTGATACAAAGTCCATGCTACATTCCAGCCAGGGTGCCAGAACTATGAAAAGATTGGAACAATTTATGAACAAAGTGTACATTAAATAACATTCACTTTTTCTGTTGAGGTCCAGATGTGGTACAAATAACCCAAACACGCTTGCTGCCAAAAACCAAATAATACAATTTATTCATAACATAAGGTTAATACAAGATGAATATATGCAAGAATATATGCAGTAGATGTATTTGAATATAGATACAGTGCCAAACAGGATTAGCTGGCACACCAGCCAGGATGAGTAGGTGACCCTTACCCAGACAACAGGACAAGATAAGGAAACAGTGGGGGAAAGCGCCTAAAATTGGATATTTACATCCCCTATTAGCAAGATGGCAGTATCCCAGCACCATGGTAGCCATGTGGAACCCAGCAGGGCATGAAGTTAATTGTAGTGCTGACACTTAACCCTGTTGGGTCACATGTGGGTCTCTAGAAGGTGTTGCAGAGATTCGAGATCCCTCCTTTTTGGGACTTTCGCCAGACCCAGAAGTGCTTCCTTCTGGCTATGTCCTGGCACCGGAAGTACTCTCAGGTCCAACATTAAAGGAAGCCGCCTGACCTCCTCCAGTGAGTCAGTGCTGGGAGGAAGGAAGGAAACATTCACTGGAGAGAGACAAGACAGGAGAAAGAAGCAGACTATTGTGTTTATTGGCTCTTGTGTGACATGAAAGAAACCTGTTTTGAGGTATTTTGTAATAAATGCTTCTATTTTGAACCTGTGACTGTCTGTGTTTTAGTTGTTTGTGGGGTTGGGGGCTCAGTGGTGCCCCCAATCTGTCACAAAAATAATAAGCAACAAAAACATAAATCTGCTCTAGCTCATTTGAACGTTTTATCTCCTATAGATAAAGCCACCTAACCTATGAATTCTGATCTTTCTGACTGTGGTCAAGATAGATAAGTTCTTTACCTAGTTATTCAGTTTTAGTGCTTGCACTGTCACGGTGATGTTGATTTGCTCACAGCTAGTCTGCATTGGTTTGTCCACCCCAAGTTCCTCTGTGTATTATGATACAAAAAGAGTTCCACAACTAAGAAAAAGAGTTGGGGACCATCTCCATATAATGTCCAATGGACAATAAATGCAATAAGGCCAAATTTGTGATCAAAATACTTTACAGTAGTTGATAATGGTACATGACCAAAGATGGCGTTTTATACAGTTGAAAAATGGCTGATGGAAATGAGTTGGCAGGAGATGATGTCCTAGCTGTCAGACGGAAGTGACATCATCATTGGGAGTCGGAAGTGAAGTGATGCCGGAAGTGACATCATCAAGGTGGAGCTGGAAGTGCTGTCATGTCGAAGGCACTGGAAGTGACATTATCATTGGGAGTCAGAAAAGCGGAAGTGACAATTGGAAGCCATCTTGGGAACACGGAAGTATAGAAGGTGAGTTATATTTCTTCTTTTTGTCTGGCGAAAGAGAGAGAGACGCGTTAGTACCGTACATCAACTCCATGTCTTGCGATATTTCACTCACCTCAGGGCTTGTTGACTGCCCCCTAAGCGCACATGTGTGACAGTGTATAAAGCTTGTCTGAACTTTCCTACTGAATTTAGGAAGAGAAACTTCCATCCATCCATCCATTTTCCAACCCGCTGAATCTGAACACAGGGTCACGGGGGGTCTGCTGGAGCCAATCCCAGCCAACACAGGGCACAAGGCAGGAAACAATCCTGGGCAGGGTGCCAACCCACCGCAGGACACACACAAACACACCCACACACCAAGCACACACTAGGGCCAATTTAGAATCGCCAATCCACCTAACCTGCATGTCTTTGGAATGTGGGAGGAAACCGGAGCGCCCGGAGGAAACCCACGCAGACACGGTGAGAACATGCAAACTCCACGCAGGGAGGACCCGGGAATCGAACCCAGGTCCCCAGATCTCCCAACTGCGAGGCAGCAGCGCTACCCACTGCGCCACCATGCCGCCCGGAAGAGAAACTTATAACAGCTAAAAACATATCCTTCACAAAGCTTATTACTTTTCAATGAAAGTGATTCCAATTACCAGAGTATATAAACAGGCTTCATCGTTACTACTACATTGAGGTTGAGAACATGCATTGATACAGCGCATTGCTGCACCCACCACACGATAAACTACATCAGGACCCCAAATAGGACCCGAGTGCAGCTATGAAATGGGTGATACCTGTGACAACTGGCTCGGACACAGACAGGCAGACACGCTCATGTCACCCAACACACGTTTATTTAACTCACTATTTACAAAGTCCATGTGCCCACACACCCCAAAGTCCTGGCCATACAACAATGCCTTCTCTCTCTTCAGGCTGCCTCCTTGCCATCCTCCCAACATCATCTTCCTTCCTCCTGACTCTTGTCAATGACTGGAGGGAGGCGGCCCCTTTTATACACACCCGGATGTGCTCCAGGTACTCCCCGGCAATCTTCCACCGGCACTCCCCACTGTGGCAGAAGTGTCGGCTGTGTACCCGGAAGCACTCCAGGTGTCCCTTCTTCTCTTCCCCCAGCACTTCCGGGTGTGGCGGAAGCGCTGGGGTCCAGGGTCCCCAAGGCATCAGGGCACCCCCTGACGGTGGCCACGGGCCCCTACAGGGTAGAGCTTCCAAGCTCTGTACCCGTGGCCCCCAATACAACCAGGGCGGACGCCCCCTCACGTTCTGGAGGAGCAATGAGCCGTCCGCCTGGCCTCCTGGGCATCCCAGCCGGGCGTGAGCCCCGTCCGGGTGCCACATACCTCAGCATCAAACTAATTCAGATAGAATGGAACAGTGTGAGGTTTCTTACAGTGGCTGGAGTGCCAATCCTGCCACCAATCCACAAATTTTCCCTTGCATTACAATCATCAGTTCTTGGAATCAAAGTGGGAATACTTATCATTTGGTTCCTGTGGACCCCAGGTGTAGATGATGCTGTTCCAGTGCTTCAGGGTTGGCTTTTCCAGCACACAGATGTGTTCAGTGCTCTTTTTCTTTCTTTTTTAGGAGCTTCTTCACTTTGATTATGTCATTATTGGGAGTCCTAAAGCATGCAAAACTCAAAAGCACTTCAAAAAATGCCAACATGAGGGGGAAATACCAGCAAAAATGCCTTCATGGAATGTTTATAAAATAAAAGATTATCATAAATGCTTTGTAAGTACAAGAAGCTCCACAGAGCCACACAAGGCAAAAAGGTATTACCCGCAAAAGCAATCCAGAGTGAACAAGTGTTAACGCACTATCCAAAGGCAAAGTCAAAAAAGAGAGGATAATGGTCAGGAAGCCAGAGAAAAATCACAAAACCAACACAAAAGAACTCACAGATTCCGTAGCGTATTTGAAATGAACCACCAGGAACTGTGGGGGACCCCACCAGATACAGTGCATCCGGAAAGTATTCACAGCGCATCACTTTTTCCACATTTTGTTATGTTACAGCCTTATTCCAAAATGGATTAAATTCATTTTTTTCCTCAGAATTCTACACACAACACCCCATAATGACAATGTGAAAAACGTTTCCTTGAGACTTTTGCAAATTTATTTAAAATAAAAACATTGAGAAAGCACATGTACATAAGTATTTACAGCCTTTGCCATGAAGCTCAAAATTGAGCTCAGGTGCATCCTGTTTCCCCTGATCATCCTTGAGATGTTTCTGCAGCTTAATTGGAGTCCACCTGTGGTAAAGTCAGTTGATTTGACATGATTTGGAAAGGCACACACCTGTCTATATAAGGTCCCACAGTTGACAGTTCATGTCAGAGCACAAACCAAGCATGAAGTCAAAGGAATTGTCTGTAGACCTCCGAGACAGGATTGTCTCGAGGCACAAATCTGGGGAAGGTTACAGAAAAATTTCTGCTGCTTTGAAGGTCCCAATGAGCACAGTGGCCTCCATCATCCGTAAATGGAAGAAGTTCGAAACCACCAGAACTCTTCCTAGAGCTGGCCGGCCATCTAAACTGAGCAATCGGGGGAGAAGGGCCTTAGTCAGGGAGGTGACCAAGAACCCGATGGTCACTCTGTCAGAGCTCCAGAGGTCCTCTGTGGAGAGAGGAGAACCTTCCAGAAGGACAACCATCTCTGCAGCAATCCACCAATCAGGCCTGTATGGTAGAGTGGCCAGACGGAAGCCACTCCTTAGTAAAAGGCACATGGCAGCCTGCCTGGAGTTTGCCAAAAGGCACCTGAAGGACTCTCAGACCATAAGAAAGAAAATTCTCTGGTCTGATGAGACAAAGATTGAACTCTTTGGTGTGAATGCCAGGCGTCACGTTTGGAGGAAAACAGGCACCGCTCATCACCAGGCCAATACCATCCCTACAGTGAAGCATGGTGGTGGCAGCATCATGCTGTGGGGATGTTTTTCAGCAGCAGGGACTGGGAGACTAGTCAGGATAAAGGGAAAGATGACTGCAGCAATGTACAGAGACATCCTGGATGAAAACCTGCTCCAGAGCGCTCTTGACCTTAGACTGGGGCGATGGTTCATCTTTCAGCAGGACAACAACCCTAAGCACACAGCCAAGATATCAAAGGAGTGGCTTCAGGACAACTCTGTGAATGTCCTTGAGTGGCCCAGCCAGAGCCCAGACTTGAATCCGATTGAACATCTCTGGAGAGATCTTAAAATGGCTGTGCACCGACGCTTCCCATCCAACCTGATGGAGCTTGAGAGGTGCTGCAAAGAGGAATGGGCGAAACTGGCCAAGGATAGGTGTGCCAAGCTTGTGGCATCATATTCAAAAAGACTTGAGGCTGTAATTGCTGCCAAAGGTGCATCGACAAAGTATTGAGCAAAGGCTGTGAATACTTATGTACATGTGATTTCTCAGCTTTTTTATTTTTAATAAATTTGCAAAAACCTCAAGTAAACTTTTTTCACGTTGTCATTATGGGGTGTTGTGTGTAGAATTCGGAGGAAAAAAATTAATTTAACCCATTTTGGAATAAGGCTGTAACATAACAAAATGTGGAAAAAGTGATGCGCTGTGAATACTTTCCGGATGCACTGTATATACTGCTCAAAAAATTAAAGGAACACTTCTTAATGAGAGTATAGTATCAAGTCAATGAAACTTCTGGGCTGTTGATCTGGTCAGCTAAGTAGCAGAGGGGGTTGTTAATCAGTTTCTGCTGCTTTCGTGTTAATGAAATTAACAACAGGTACACTAGAGGGGCAACAATAAGACGACCCCCAAAATAGGAATGGTTTAACAGGTGGAGACCACTAACATTTTTCCCTTCTTTATCTTTTCTGACTGTTTTCTTCACTCATTTTGCATTTGGTTACGGTCAGTGTCACTACTGATAGCATGAGGCCATACCTGGACCCTACAGAGGTTGCACAGGTAGACCAACTTTTCCAGGATGGCACATCAATACGTGCCATTGCCAGAAGGTTTGCTGTGTCTCCCAGCACAGTCTCAAGGGCATGGAGGAGATTCTAGGAGACAGGCAGTTACTCTAGGAGAGCTGGACAGGGCCCCTCGTGGAAGTTCTTAACCCATCAGCAGGACCGGCATCTGCTCCTTTGGGGAAGGAGGAACAGGATGAGCAGTGCCAGAGCCCTACAAAATGACCTTGAGCAGGCCACTGGTGTGAATGTCTCTGACCAAACAATCAGAAAGGACTTCATGAGGGTGGCCTGAGGTCCCGACGTCCTCTAGTGGGCCCAGTGCTCCATGCCCGGCACAGTGGAGCTCGATTGGCATTTGCTATAGAATACCAGAATTGGCAGGTCCACCACTGGCACCCTGTGCTTTTCACAGATGAAAGCAGGCTCACCCTGAGTACATGTGACAGAGGTGAAAGGGTCTCGAGAAGCTGTGGAGAACGTTATGCTGTCTGTAACATCGTTCAGCATGACTGGTTTGGTGGTGGGTCAGTGATGGTCTGGGGTGACATATCCATGGAGGGATGCACAGACCTCTAAAGGCTAGACAACGGCACTTTGACTGCCATTAGGTATCAAGATGAAATCTTTGGACCCATTGTCAGACCCTATGCTGGTGCAGTGGGTCCTGGGTTCCTCCTGGTGCATGACAATGCCCAGTTTCATGTGACAAGAGTATGCAGGCAGTTCCTAGAGGATGAAGGAATTCATACCATTGAACGGCTCCCACGCTCGCCTGATCTAAATCCAATAGGACACCTCTGGGACATTATGTTTCAGTCCATCCGATGCTGCCAGGTTGCATCTCAAACTGTCCAGGAGCTCAGTGATGCTCTGGTCCAGATCTAGGAGGAGATCCCCCAGGACACCATCCATCATCTCATTAGGAGCATGACCCCCACCCCCCCGACATTGTCAGGCATGCATACAAGCACGTGGGGGCCATACAAACTATTGAGTATGATTTGGAGTTGCTGCAATGAGATTTCGGCAAAATGGACTAGCCTGCCGCATCATTTTTTCACTTTGATTTTCAGGGTGTCTTTGAATTCAGCCCTCTGTAGGTTGATAATTTTCATTTCCATCAAACGATGTGGCATCCTTTTGTTCCTACCATGTTACCCAGTCCATATCAGTAGAGATAGCCAGCAGGATTTTTTTTCTCAAAGAGATCTGATGTGTTTACAAAGTGTTCCTTTCATTTTTTTGAGCAGTTTATATATATATATATATGTACAGGTGGTACCTCGCAATTCGACCTCCCGCAATTCGTCCGTCCCATAATTCGATGGTCGAATTTTCTGGGAGGTCGACTCGCAATTCTACCTCTGCCCCGCAATTTGACCTGCACGCGCTCTGCACAGCGTGCAGGTTGAAAGACGCAAAACGTCAAATGCGATGTAGAAAACATGTCCGCGCCGTCCTGGGAGAGTCGACTCGCGTTTTTGCTCCCTTCAGCCACCTTTCTAGTGTTTTTGTGCAGCTCTTATTTAATTTTACACAGTAATTTTCTTGATTTGTCTTCAACGGAAACTTTGAAACTTGTTTGCGCAGTTTTTTGTGGGCCACAAAAGCAAAATGGGACCCAAGCAAAGTGAACAGAAAAGTGGTTCAGAGAAGAAGCACACTTGGCTGAACATAGAAAAAAAGAAGGAAATTTGTGAAAAAATTAAGAAAGGTGCCAGAATCGTGGATGTTGCGAAGGAGTATGGTGTTCCCAGGACAACTGTGTCAACTTTTTGGAAAAACAGGGAACAGATTCTGGGTGCAAAGGTTTCTGTGGGAGCAAAAAAAGTTGTGGACAAAAGCAGGTCTACAACTCATGGTTTTGAGTTGGTGGTGAGTTGGTTGGTGAGTTAAATTTTTAATTAAATTTTACAGTATTTTTTCCTGTACTTTTTTTAGGTTTAAAGTGTATTTGGGTTTTTTTCTTGGCCCTGCAACCAATTCATTGAATTCCCATAGACTTGTATGGGAAATGGTGTCTCGCAATTCAACCGTTTCACAATTCGACCCTAGTCCAGCAACAGATTAGGGTCAAATTGTGGGGTACCACCTGTATATATATAGATGGAGGAGGAGAGGAAGTGAAGGGGAGGATCGTTGGATGAGGTTGGAGTGTGGTGATTAAAGAGGATTGAACTAAAGGAGACTACGTGCTGTTTGTACTGGATGAATACAGAACACCTTGGTTTGTTACTTTTGTTTACAAACACTGTCGATAGCACTCTTTGTGTTTACATCTGGCGTCAACACCTGCTTCGTTGTCGAGACTGTGGTTTTTTGTGTTTCTATCGACCGTCGTTGGCAGCACTTCGTCCAAATCGAATGTTCACCCACTTCTTGGAGTCGGCAGTCAGAGTATATAAGTCGGACACACTTCTGTGATTTTCCATCAGTCGGCGTTTGGAGTTCAAGAAAGAAACATTGGTTCTTCCTTACTCTTTGGATTGCCACAAAGCAACCTGCGAGGTTGGAGAAAGGTTGAGAAGAAATCGTGAGAGGAAACGACAGCGTCATGAAAACGAGACGGACTGTGAACGGAGAGAAGCAGAAATGCTCCTTCACCACCACATAATTACTATTTGGACAGTGATTCCGAGTGGGCCGTTCCTATCGAATCAATGTCCAAGGGTTTTGTTTTGTAATTTTGTTTCCCTTATAAAAAATCATAATGCTGTGCGACGAAGGGCCCAGTTCACGACTGGCAGCCGCGTTTAAACAGGGAGCCCTTCACAGACAACTTTAACACGCGCAACATAGTTGGGCGCACATGGCTAGTATATATATATATATATATATATATATATATATATATATATATATATATGATATACATATATATAAATATTTTTGTACAGAATTGATGTATATAAACATAGAGTGCAGCCAGAAACAGCTATTCAGTAGTTAGGATTGAGAGTTCAGAATGGTGATGGTGTTATGAAAGAAACTGTTTCTGAGTCTGCTGCCGCGGGACCGAAGGCTCATGTAGCGCCTCCCAGATGGAAGAAGGGTAAATACTCCATGGCTGGGGTGAGAGGCATCCTTGATGATCTTGCTAGCCCATCGCAGACACCGTGTGTGCTGCAGGTCAATGATAGTTGGCAGTGGGATGCCAATGATATGCTGGGCAGTTTTCACCACCCGCTGCAGGGCCTTCCTGAACAGCTGCCATAGCACACAGTGATTTAGTTAGTCGATGCGCTCTCCACAGTGCAGTGGTAAAAGTTCAACAGAATCTGAGGAGACTGGCTGGATTTCTTTATCCTCCACCAAAAGTTAAGCTGCTGCTGAGGTCCTCAGAGATGTGGATGCCGAAGAAATGAAAGCAGGAAACAAACTCCACCTTAGCCCAATGTGTATGGATGGGAGCGTGTATCCTGCCTTTAGTTTTCTGATGATACCTGTATGGTGCCATTTTTGCATGTGACATATTCCATGTATTCCCATCTTCTTGTCAGCTAATGATCAAACAGCCTGACATGGCTGCTCCTCTTTAGTGTCCATGATAAATGTAGGCAGCAATGAAGTTCTGTCAGTGTGCCCTGTGTATTCTATAAGCTTTTAAGCCTGCCTATGAAATATTATTCTTTCAAATTCAATGCTTGTTTTTCCTTTTGTGTCCTCAAATACGAGAGTGACCCTTAAGCTTAAAGAATTCTGTTGAATCAACTTTATTAATGCCTTTGAGGATTTTGAAGACCTGGATTACAGTAGGTCCACCACACAGTCTCCTCGGCTTGAGACTAAACAGGTTTAATTCTCAGAGTCGTCAGAGTATGCCATTTCCTTAAGTCTTGGCGTGCGGCCAGTTGCTCTGCACAGCCTCAAGTGATGCTATGTCTTTGGTGTAGCGCGGTGACCCGAATGGCACACAACACTTCAGATGTGGTCTTACTAGTGCATTATATAGTCTGAGCATAACATCCCTTGACTTATATTCAAGTCACTGTCATATAATCTTAGCATTTTATTTGCCCTTTCAGCCTCTACTGCACATTTCACAGATGGTTCCTGCCTTTCAGCTGGTGCTGTCTGAGTTAAACGCTCACCCACCATTTGACCCTGGACTGGACAGCGTGGCTTTAAAAACAGAAGCTTGTGCACTTAGTGCTGCATGCGCAGTGACACTTTCTACAGTTCCTCCTCCTCCTATCTTGTCTTGTTTTGAACAGATGAATTCTTTTTTGTCCACATGACAGTGATAACTCCTACTTGGATGAATTAATGGAAGTGTTCTTTGTTCAAAACTAAAAGAGGTATCACTGAAGTAATACTCTCAAATATGAAGGCTGATGTTCATGCTTGCCTTTGAACCGATCATTTTAGGATGGGCTGCACACCTGGAGCCTCTCACAAGCTCCCTATTGTCTTAAAGAACAAGCCCTTTTGTGAAAAGCAGACCCGCAGAAGCCACACATTCTGTTTTAACATGTCACCAAATTGCTGCCTTATGGAATAAATGGACTACTTCATTTATTTTATCCGAGTTTCCAAGCAGACCTGAAAGCCATTTTTCTCCCTGGAAAGTTTAAGAAGAGAGTGATCTGAGCATTCCTCTAAACACCTGCTTGAGTACATTTTAGTGTTACAATTCAAGATTGTATCCCAGAGGGCATACAAACAGATGCAAGACAACCTAAAGTGACCGGGGTGACTCATCGGAGGAAACAGACATGGCTCAGCAGCATCCGTCTCCAATATCTGCGGGGCTGTGTCCATGGCACAGGTGAGGAAACTCGGTCGCAGATGACCACAAAGCCTGCCTCTTTTTGCTCCTGTGGTCAGAAGATAAATGTCACGTGATTAACTGGACTCTACGTTTACTGCATCTATTTGTTTTTGCCTTCTGAAAATACTGAAACTGATTTATCTCCTTTTTGTCACTACTGTTTTAAGCACCCACATCTCTCTATTATATAAAAAAATCCTGCGAAAGAGACAAGACTTTTTGGAAGATTTTTTCAAGTCCCGGGAGTCAAGACTTTGGCCATGAGATTTTTTCAAGTCACGTTCTCCTCTCAACCATTGAAAACCACACACACGATACTCTCACCTCTCATTCGTGTGAATGCTTTTGATAAACACAGTTCCTGCTCTCTCAGCTCTTGTAAATTTTGTTTTCCTCACTTTAAGTTCCTAATTAAAGACGTTGTTGTAATGTGAAATTTTGCATACAAGTTGATAAATATTTTGTATGTCTTTATTTGTAATTTAGGCAAAGCAATGTAATATTAGTGATACATTAGTGAGAAGCATTCATGTTTACAACCCACCACTAGGACTGAGTCTCTTTGAATTTTATGGCAGGATTTCGGGGAAGTGACTGAAACAAGTTTGGCTAATGCTTCTCTGAAGTCTGTCAACTCCCACACAAAGCCAGGCTGCCTAACTGCCAAGCTTTACCTTAAACATATGGTTTTGGGGGATGGCAGGTGTTAAGATGTTCTTTGCCCCATTGGTCTGAAGCATGGCTGTTTGGAATTGGCTTGTATCAAAAGCCTTTAAGTACCATGACACCCTATTGGCTGTAGGGGTTGGACAGAAAACCCATAAATTTGCTTGCTTTATCTCTCTCTCTCGTACCAAACTGCTGAATGACCATCTCACACCATGAACTGAAAAGAACAACACAATGAAGAGCACAGCTTGGCAGCCATATTGAGACAGGCAATGCGGCCTGTTCTGAAGAAAGCTGACCACAAATGATGCCTCAACTAGAGACATTTTAAGTAACTAACAAGTCTGTGTGCCGCCTGAACTACACATCACCATTTAATCAGGTTGTATGATTGCCAATATTCAAATGTACTTTGCATATTGTTATTATTTCTGAATATTATCAATAATACATAGTTTAAATTGTAACTTAACTCCTGCTTGTCTTTAACTACACCTAATTGCCTGAGGTTATAAATGTAGAAGGGAAGGTTAGGAGAAGTTATATACTATAACTAGTCATTTAGCCTGTTACAATAACGGGCGCTAGAACGGTAGTGCATAAACATTAGTAGGAACAGTCTATATTAAATGGCAAGGGACTTTGACCTCATTCTTTTTGTTGGTCGTATTTTTCTTTCTTTCAGCCTTTCTTTTGTTGATGTTTACTTGCTGAGCTGACCGTTCTTCGTGGGCTGCCGCCATGTATTGTGTGTCTTTAATTTTCTGTGACAGTAATACTGTCTTGTATGGCTCTATTCAATAAGGGCGCGCACAAAAAGGCGACCTCAATTGAGCGCGGCGAATAAAGGCGTTCGTAGATAATTTAGTTCAAATGGCTCTGGAATATGTAAAGAGCAACAAAGATGCAGATCTTTATTTATGAGCGCCTTTATTCGCTGCGCCCAATTGAAGTCGCCCTTTTGAGGCTCGCCTTTTTGTGCGGGCCCTTATTGAAGGATACCATCTTGTACATCCGCTGACTTGTACGTCCGTAATATACCTTTAATTTTCTCTGGCGGTAATGCAGGCGTGCGCGTCGGTAATATGCCTTTAATCTCCTCTGACAGTAATACTGGCTTATATGTGGCTGTAATATGCGTCACTGTATTGTGTACCTTTAATTTCCTCTCGCAGTAATACTGGCTTGTATTTCTGTAAAACACCTCTAACTTTCTCTGACAGTAATATCGCGCATCGCACCGTGCCCCGCGCATGCGCACTTCACCAGAAGACACCCACACACGGACACCTGGACGCACACAGGGATTTTATATATATAGATACCTTATAAACAGTGGTAAGTCTGTGAGATTAGAGGCATTCTGACAAAGGCTACAAATTAATAATACAAAAGGGGAGAGTAGAGCAATATATTACTCTATCAAGACAAAACAGACTTATTATGTCCAAATCTTATTGAAGAATTTCATCCCAAAGGGTTATCAACAGTAAAAATGAGTACACAGGCAATCCTAGCACCAAGAAACGATGAAGTCAAACAAATTAACGGCAAAAATGTTGATTGGTTACATGGCAGATTGGTTAAATGTGTATCAATAGACTATGCTGAAACAGTTGGTGGTGATCGTGCGGAAGATGAAAACATCAACTTACAATATCCCGAAGAATAACTACAACCGTTAACACCGTCTGGTCTTCCACCACATAAATTACTGTAGAAAGAAGGATGTATCCAAGAAAGGTAATGTAGTAAATCTCCCTCAGATAACATTAGACAACAAAGGAGATCTTGATATGCCATTCATATTAAAACGTTAACAGTTTACCGTTAGAATAGCTTTGGCAAAGACAATTTACAAATCTCAGAGCCAAACATTCAAAAAAGTCATTTGATTTAATAGAGAGAAAGAAACGAAATTCAATCACGGGCACTTATACGTTGTGTTGTCACGATGAAAGTCCAAACACAGAATCACAATTCAATGCGATATTGACGAAAATTTAATCCAAAAAATTGTTTTACTTAAGTTTTACAGTAAAAGTGTAAGTTTAAAAAGATTTTGTGTGTTAATTTCAAAGCCAAACAGAACAAAATCGTATTACGCAACGAATACCTCTAATGCAACATTAAACGTAATTTACTTTCAAATTATTATGTTTTACTATTTTTTTAATATGGTTAATTACTCACTGTAATGTAAAATAGTTAGTAAATTGTACAGCTGCATCCCCATATGCGAGCGGAAGAACCACAAAGAGGCTAGCATGTAGCGCAAGCACGTGGGTTGGCGGGCAAAGCCCCCTAGTCTTTAAAAAATCGTTCAATATGAGTTTCTTATATGTGTGAGATTACAGGACTATATTCAATGTGATCAGTGTCAGTCTGGGCACTTATTTACTAACATAAACGAGTCCACTTCATACACAAAGAAACCAAAGGGAATGACACCAGAGACCACTCATGAGTATGAAAATTGGCGATCTGACCAAAAACTATTTAAATAGACTTCAAAAAATGAACACAAATGTGTCATCTCAAAAAGAATGTAAAGGAAGCCATGACCTGCCCTGCCAGGTTACGTGAAATTCTACAGATAAACGAGAAAAGTTCTGTCGCAGACTCAAATTCACAGTGCCCTGTCAAAAGTATTCAAGCCCTTTAAAGTTTTTACATTTAATTGTTGTGTAACGTTGAATCACAGCAGATCAAATTTGGCTTTTTTTGATTAACAAAAGACTCTTTAATGTCAAACGATCTCAGCAAAGGGCTCTAAATTAATTACAAATATTTCATAAGTATTCACCCCTTTTAATATGACACCTGTCAATCCTCACTGGTGCAGCCAACTGGTATTAGAAGTCCCATTATTACTTCAATGGAGATCACCGGTCTGGGTTTCAGTTGATTGTAATCATAATGCCCAGCATCTGGAAGGACCAACTTGTGGTGAGTCAATATGGTGGCCTAACCTACACAATGAAGACAAAAGAACACTGAAAAGGTGAGTGAAAAGCACAAATCAGTACAATTGAAATTTAAATTGAACTTTATTAATTGATACTCAACAAATCATTTACAAAATCGAAAGCAAAGCAAACAAAGAAAACCACAACTCACCCCCCCCCCCCCCAAAATACTTTATTCATATGTCAAATAAGAAAAAATAATTCATTATCTTGAAGTTTACAGTGGAGACACGAAAATATCCAAGTCACTGAATATTCCTTGGAGTCCAGTTAAATCAGACATGAAAGAGTACGGCACAGTTGGAAATCTGCCTAGAGCTGGCTGTCCAGAAAAAACGAGTGATCAGGCAAGAAGATGACTAGTGAGGGAGACCACCAAGAGACCTCTGAGAACTCTTAAGGAGTTACAAGTTACAGTGGTAGCGATTGGAGACCCTGTTTCAGACAACTATTGTAATGCCCTGCAAGGGAAGAAAACATGCCAGACGTTTTCTTGATGCAGGTAAGACTACTGAACTTTACTGAACGTTGCTAAACTGTATACTTAACTGTTGCCTCTCCTCTCATCACCCCGCCTCCTCCCATACTGCGGTGCGTGTGAATTGTGTTTCCAGCCACCACACTGTTGCCAGGGTGCCTCACCAGTTGCAGATTTGGGGGAGAGCAGCAAAGAGAAAAAGCATGCATGACATCTCAGCTGGAGTTTGCCAGAAGGAACATGGCGACTCTGAAGTCAGCTGGAAGGAGTTTCTATGGTCTGATGACACCAAAATCATGTTTGTTGTGCCATCAGACAAACAGTAAACATTATGAAAACCACTCCATTGCAACATGAAGCATGGTGGTGGTGGCAGCACCATACACTGGGATTGCTTCTCTGCAGCAGGCCCTGGAAGGCATGTGAGGGGAACACAAATGCAGCAAAATACTGTGAATTCCTGATGCAATTTACAAGAAAGTTTTAAAGCAAAACAATAACCCCATGCAGAAAATTGAAATTACACAGGAATGGTAATAAAAATAACAATCTTAATGTCCTGGAGCATCTGAGTCAGAGTCCAATGCCTGTATTTACCAAATGTCTCAAAATTCTTAGAGTGAGGCAAATTTGGCCCTACTCTAAGGACTAGAAGTAAAAGCATTTGATTGATTTTGCAATGTATGAAACTACTCCTAACTTCAGCTCATGAGCCATCTTATGAGTGAATATGACTTATAGCCCTGGCCATAACAGCGGGAAGGTGACCCTTCTGAATGTACGGCGGTGGATCATTTATTGTTAAACTAGCCATGTGCGCCCAACTACGTTGCGCGTGTTAAAGTTGTCTGTGAAGGGCTCCCTGTTTAAACGCGGCTGCCAGTCGTGAACTGGGCCGTTCGTCGCACAGCATTATGATTTTTTATAAGGGAAACAAAATTACAAAACAAAACCCTTGGACATTGATTCGATAGGAACGGCCTACTCGGAATCACTGTCCAAATAGTAATTATGTGGTGGTGGAGGAGCATTTCTGCGTCTCTCTGTTCACAGTCCGTCTCGTTTTCATGACGCTGTCGTTTCCTCTCACGGTCTCTTCTCAACCATTCTCCAATCTCGCAGGTTGCTTTGTGGCAATCCAAAGAGTAAGGAAGAACCAATGCTTCTTTCTTGAACTCCAAACGCCGACTGATGGAAAATCACAGAAGTGTGTCCGACTTATATACTCTGACTGCCGACTCCAGGAAGTGGGTGAACATTCGATTTGGACGAAGTGCTGCCAACGACGGTCGATAGAAACACAAAAAACCACAGTCTCGACGCCAGATCTAAACGCAAAGCACGGTGTCGACGCCAGATCTAAACACAAAGAGTGCTATCGACAGTGTTTGTAAACAAAAGTAACAACCAAGGTGTGTGTATTCAGCCAGTACAAACAGCACGTAGTCTCCTTTAGTTCAATCCTCTTTAATCACCACACTCCAACCTCATCCAACGATCCTCACCCTCACTTCCTCTCCTCCTCCATCACTACTGCCCTCTACTGAACACAGCAGGAACACCACACAAGGCAGTGTCCGGGGAACATGACTTCGCGGACAAAGAAAGATCAAGATCCAAATGAAGATTATATATAAAGATAAATGTGCCCATTATCAGGATTAGCTCTTATTCTGAGTGTGTGTCTCAGTCTTTGAGTGTCCATTGCAGCCTTATTCTTGTTGTTGTTGTGAAGTGGCAGCAATTATGTGCAGCTTAGCGCAACATTCTACACCTTCTTATTTTTTCCTTCTTCTTCTCGTACTACTTTGAATATTACTAATATAATCATCTTTTTGGTGAAGCCTTAGCATTAGAAAACTACAAAACATCATCATGAGTGGCAATTTATGGCAAGAGGGGGCTGAAAAATCGTGACTTCATTAATTCTCAGACATGGCTTCCTACTCCTCACTGGAGTACTCACAAGTACTTCTCATGTCTTGCTCTGAGGCAGAACAATCTCTTGTCCTGGTCAGACATTTAGTGCATTTCTTTGGAGTAATTCTGAGACGCTTGATAAGCGTAGGCCCAGATCTCAATCCATTTCAGAATTTGTGGCTGAACTGAATAAGGTTGTTCACTCGCAATCCTCATGCAACCTGACAGAACTTCAGCAGTTTTGCTGAAGGAGGAAAAAATGGCCATGTGTAAAACTAATAGGGAGACTAGGGTATAAACAGAGTCACAACTGTCATGGCTGCCACAGGTGTATTCTCTAAATACTCACTTGAAGGAGTTCAATACTTAACGTAATTGATTACTTTGTGTTTTATAATTGCAGTTCATTTAGATCACTTTGCAGTGAACTGCTTTGACTCTGACATTAAGGAGCCTTTTTCTGTTGGTCAGTGTCAAAACTGGCAAATTTAATCCACTGTGATTTAATGTTGTATAAAAATAGAATGAGAAAAGGAGTGAATACTTATTATAGGCCCTGTGACACTTGAGATGAGGACTAGGGGCACCAGTGCGACTGGCCAGGGAAGTCCGGCCTACCCGGAGACTACCATAATACTGGAGCACCTCAGGGTACTGTCCTGTCTCCCTCTACACAACAGACATCCAGCACTATATTAGCAATTGCCACCTATACACATTTTCACATGACTCCTCCATCATAGGCTGTATTAATAATGAAGAATAGTCAGAGAACTGGAAGGGTGTGGAGGACTTTGTCTTGTGGTGCAGGGACAACAACCTGCAACTCAACATCAGCAGACAAAAGAGCTGGTGGTGGACTTTAGGCATGCCAAGAAGCCTCTGAGACCAGTCATCATCCATGGAGAGGACGTGGAAGTGGTGAAAAGCTACAAGTATCTAGGGGTCCATATAAAAAACAAACTGGACTGGTCTGACAACACAGTGGTGTTGTATATGAAGGACCAGAGCAGACTGCACTTGCTAAGGAGTCTTTTAATGTGTGCAGCAAGCTGCTGGAAATGTTCTACCAGTCTAGGAGACAGTGTGGTGTTCTACACAGTGGTCTCCTGAATAAGCAACTTGAGCTCAAAAGAAGCACAATGCCTGAGTAAACTTATGGGAAAGCCTGTTCCATCACAGGGTGAACCTTGGACAAGCTGGAAGCTGATGTAGAAAAGAGGATGATAGCAAAATTGGATGCCATCATGAAAAATCCACCCCATTAGGATCTCTCTTGGAGCACATTTAGCCAGAGGCTTATTCCACCACAGAGGTGCTAAGCAGCACCTCTGGGGGTCTTTTCTGCCCAATGCTATCAGGCAATTCATTGCTTCCACCCAATGTACTTGTTAAGTTTATTTTTATTTATTTATTTACTTACTTACTTATCAGCTGATTGATAGATTGGCTGTATTATTTGTCCTGTGAGTCTGTATCCTTGTTTTAAATGCTTCTGCTGCTGTATGTATCAGAATTTCCCCCAGGGATTAATAAAGTTTATCTAATAATAATATCTAATAATCTAAAAAGCATTCTGTGAGCAATAAGGTAACTTTAATCTTTTGCTTTATTAGTGTAGCAAATAACAAAATATAAAGTACATTTGGTGGCAATTCATATTTAAAATTAAACTGAGCAGACATTCAGCAGTGATACCAAATAACTGACTTGCAGGAGAATAAAAAAATCATGATTTAGTAAAAACAAGCACACAAATATGGAATTTTTAGTGTACTTCCATCCCTAATAATTTAGTGTAAGACAAAAAAACAACAAAAAAAAAAACACAAATTCACTTTAATTTAGCACAACTTTAAACTAATGCCACCAAATTACATTAGACCAAAAAAGTCTATTATACCTGTTGAAATAAAGAATTCAAGCAGCCATAATTATAAATAGAAATGCTATTTCCAACTCTTATTCTACTGTGTCAATTGGTTTCTCATCAGTAATATCACCGTTCTCGAGATGTCTGGGATTTTTAATGGCTAAAAAGATCTCTTGCTCCCAGACAGCATTCACTTCAGCACACAGAGACGTGACCGCAGAAGGAAGGACTTCATTTATGCAAAGAATGAACACAATCTTTTCTTTTGCTCCTAGCTATGTTTCTTAAAAAATAACAAGGAAAAGACAACAGACACTTCCCTAATGGAGGGCTGAGCCACAAATGACTGTGGATTTGTGGGCGAGGCCTCAAATAAAAGCCAGACTGTTAACATGAATAAAAACACTGAGAAAGTATGTTGAAAGGAAAATGGCAAGTTATTCGAGTTAGGGAGCAGCAGTTCCTCTTTTTTTTTTAAAGCTAACACACACACACACACACACACATATATATATATATATATATATACTGTACCACAGTTTAAAGGTTATTCCAGTCACAGCACAGCTTATCGGCATTCCTCCAAAGCAATAAAGTTAATAACAAAAAGTGGTTTAGGAAAATAACCTTTCAAAATTGGGCAAATCAATCGGGATAAAAATACAAACACAACACACTTCTTTTGTGGCATGTGCGTTTCTTAGGCAGTAACCATCCCTGAGAAGCTGCCTTCATCCTTTCAATCAAACAAAGAAAAAAGGCAGACTATTTGTTTGTAGGTCATTAAATGCAGCATTAGCAACACAAGGAATGTTTCTTTTTGTTACAGCTACATGGAGGCATGATGGTACATAGACAGCCACCAACCACAAGTCTGTCCTTTTTTAATTTAATGTCATCCAACAGTTCAGAGAGAAGGAGTAAACACCTCATACAAAACTAAGAGTGTATGAAACATGAAAGAAAGAAAGAAAAAGAAGGCACAACAGTATTATTGCTAAATGTAACATTCTGAAAATATTTAAACACAAAGAAATCAAAGATCAAGAATCATGATGACCTTCTAAAGAATAAATCTGAAAGTCAGTGGAAATTTAAAAATGACAATATACACCGATTATTCTTCAAAGACCACACTTTTCATGTCCAGAGCACAGTCAGCAGAACATGACAAAAGTCCATTGACACCCACATAGAAATGTACAAGTGCCCTTTTGCTCTAAATTATTTTGCCAAATTACCCATTACAGCAGATGCCGTTTAAAATACAAAAGCTTTTCTAAAACTGTTTTTGTCTGTCCAAAGAAAGGTGTCAGAGAGTGCAAAATTTATTTTGCACTTCTTCATTAGGCTGGAGAACTGATTTATGGAAGACCTCCTGGCAAATCAGCTTGCCATTCGTTTTACAAGACAGATAACTTTCCTTAATTTCATCATGATTTTTATTCAGATTTTCTGAATTATTTAAGAGCTCGCTAACAAAATCAGTAGTAATGTTTGCAGTGACAACAAAACACTGGCCAAATGGCAGGGGAGAAGAGAGATTCACATTAGCAGCATTGGCCATCAGTGTTCATGTGAAGGCATGAGGGATATAGGAGTTAACTACCAACATCTACAGACCACTTATGCTCTAACGTTTAAGGCTATAGTGAACTGTCAGCATTAAAAATGGCTAGTCTTGCATATTCTGTATCCAAGTATGCTTTCCTTGAATATAAATATAGAATGTTCCATGTAGTCTGCTTGACCGTCATTGTCACCTAGATACTCTGCTTCTGGACAATCACTACAGATAAAGGAGAATCTAACTAAGCCATTTTTTCATTAACTAATATATTAAACTGAACAACAGAATCAGGCACAAGTGAACTGAATGAAAGTTTACACGCAATCCACTTCCTGTCCTTTAAAGCTGATCTCTGAAAAACATATGTTGCTGTTTAACAGACATCCCTTGATAGAGCACACCTCCGAAGCATCAGTTGTCTGACTCTACTACACATTGCTCTACAATTTCTCGAAGACCAGGGTTTTCCATAGCAGCCGCCACTCGCTCTTTATCGTTGATCTGCTTGTTAACTGCAAAACAAACAAGAAATAAAAAGATAAAAAACAGATGTTAAAAAATGCATAGGAAGTGCTTACTACAATAAACATAACACAGGATGTAAGAAAAAGCTTACTCCCCCAAAATTGTCTTCTGTAATATTCAGTTCAGTTTATTTTTGTATAGTGCTCTTCACTGAGTACACATTTCTAGCTAAAATAAAATGACACGGAATAATTAAACTATACAGCATTTAGACTGTGGACACCAGGGTGTGTTCCAGCTCCCCAAACACCTATTGCAGGCACCTAACAGGCATGGACACAAGGTAAAAGAGCAAAGAGTGTTGTGGGAAAACTCTTCTCACAAGCATTTCCCACCACCACAACCTCAAGAACAATAAAGCATATTAAACAAACTCTTTGTCTTCCTTTCTCTATCTTTCACTGGTCACTGCCTCCTCCACACAAGCTTTGTCCACCTTGCCCCCTACTCTGGGTCATCCATCAGAGGCAGACAGGTCCTTTTATCTTCCACTAGGGAGTACTTCTGGTGTTCCGTACATGTGGTCCGAAAGCACTCCTGGGTGAGACGGAAACCCCATGAAATAGGGCTCCCCAGTCCCTGCAGCACCCCCTGGTGGCACCCATGGAATTCATATCAACATGCTGCCCTGTGAGAATCCGAGGCACCGCTACAATCCAGGGGGGCTGCCATCTAGCGCTCCAGGAGAGATAATGCCCTGTGCATGCTCTCTTCCTGGTCCTTCCACTTCATGGGTGTCCCAGCCAGGTAAGGCTGCTGGCCATCCATTACAACATATATGAAGGACCCTATCAATTTTAACACTCTGCAAAACAGAGAAATTTCAGTTTGTTTAACATAAACAAATCATGGTAATACAAGTCTATTAACATCATAACAGCCCTCCTGCAAACAATATCTGAGGGGGAAGGAGTGCCCATGGTTGGTTTCCAGAAACAACAAGTCACAGTTGAAAGCCGAGACAATGTTGTGGTGGCCAACCGACCCCTCCTAAGAATTATACAATATTTCAAATATGTGGTGGACAGCCTACTAGGAAGATATTCAATTCAAGACTCACAGTGTCTCTGCTTTTTGTTCCTATGGACAGAAGTAGCAGGTTGGCAGTCTAGATTGAAAGTGTTGTCAGGGATCATCCAGCATCAAGAACTGATCCCTTGCCAGGAAGGGAGGCCAGAAGGATAAAATGATCAGAGGGGTTCCCAGAGCCAATACTCCCCTGATACGTAGGAAGGCAACATTCTTGTGTCGCTGTACCTTTTTTCAGCCCACAGGCATGCTGGAAAGTGTAGTCTCGGGGAGCAGCCCTGATGCATGCCATGGGTGTAGCCAGGGGAAGCTGCAGGGAGGAACCATCCCTGCCTTCCAGAGACTTCCACCTGACATGGAAGTACTTACATCTGATTGTGGGCAAACACAAGAAGTACTCCCAGGATCCAGTTTAAACAGAACTGCTCTGTCTTGCCTCAAGGAGTCAGAGTCAAAAACCAAAGATCACGTTTTCTGGAGATGTTCATGATATTATATGCTAGCTTTAGTAAAAAACTAACCAATTTTGAAACAGTTTTTTTTGCTATTCAATTTTTAATATTATAATCACTCATAACATTGTAATTTTTCATTTTGGGGATAGCATAGTATTTACAAAAAATACAGAGCTGGAAAAGAGCTTTAAAAAAAATATGAGAACCATTTCTGTGCTAAGGAAGCACGGTGGCACAGTGGTAGTGCTACTGCCTCGCAGTAAGGAGACCTGGGTTCACTTCCAGGGTCCTCCCTGTATGGAGTTTGCATGTTCTCCCCATGTCTGCGTGGGTTATCTCAGGGTACTCCGGTTTCCTCTCACAGTCCAAAGACATGCAGGTTAGGTGCATTGGCAATCCTAAATTGTCAGTGGTGGGTGTGTGTGTCCTGAGGTGGGCTGGCCCAGGATTTATTCCTGCCTTGCGCCCTGTGTTGGCTGGGATTGGCTCCAGCAGACCCCACGATCCTGTGTTAGGATATAGTGGGTTGGAAAATGACTGACTGACTGACTGATTTCTGTGCTACTAATATTTAGAGAGATATAGTCAGTCAAAGTCATAATTTCACCTCACCCCTAAAAGTTCAACCTTTGTTAGCTTAAATCTCCTTTAATATTAATCCACGTGCAATTTCAGTTCCATCGGTTACTCATATGATCAAATCAGCATGCCAAGTTTCGTTAAAATCTGTGACGATGAGGTCCAAAACTGTGATGATTTGACATGAAATTACCCAAGCTTAAGCTCTGAAGTAATAATGGATTTCAACTAACTCACAAAGGCCCAATTCAGTACCTTGCATTTTTTTAAAATCTGTAGGTTCTGTGTAAATAAACACAGATGAAGATGAATAAACAAGATGAAGAAAATCAGTCCTCATGACCAAGTCTCCGTAGTTTGTTCCCCTTCAGTGGACATTAAATGATCACCAGTCATGAACTATGAAGGTAAAAAAAAGACACTGCATGATGGCACTTTCTGTGTATCACCTGAAAATGTATTTCCTTTTATTGCCTGAAAATGTATCTTTTACTCTTGACTAGTGAGATCAGACAGCTGCCTTCATGCTAGGGGTGGGTGGTATGACCAAAATTCTATATCACGGTATTTTCCTATATTATCTTGGTTTCACGGTATTCAACGGTATTTTTTTCCCCCCATGCATGTGTGGATGTTAACCACATTTTCCACTGCAATTACTGGCTAAGAATAACCTATTCCACTGTCAAGAGCATTGTACATTGTACAAAAAAAAAACATTTTAATGTGCACACAACTATTAATACAGGTTTGCATGGCCCCATAAAGTGATAGTTTTCAAGGGGGTGGCACTAATGAAGAGAAGGAATCACATTGCATGACAGATGTAGTCAAAATATAGAACCTTTTTATTGAACAAATTTTGCAAAAACTTAAAACTATAATTTTGACAGCATATTTTCAACCATCCAAAGAGGCATTTAGACTTCGTAAAATATCCAGAAGTGCTTGTCAAAAGTTGTATTGCACTGAACATATCTTAGAAAAGGAATAAATAATAAATATTTTTTGTAAACCAACTACACTTTCTGTTAATGTTAACAATCTCTGTTCACTGACATGTTAAAGTGACTTTTTAAACAACTTTACCATCATTAAACTGCATAATATTTAAACTAATAAAAAATAACAATAAAATAAATAATAGTATTATTACTGATAGTTGCACTATTACTTCAAGGCTTCAAGCCCAGGTGCATTACACAGTATTCACCAAATTAAAATAAAATAAAACAAGTGCAACTTGGTGATGACATCTTTACCAACTGAACCATCATTTAGGCAAACTGCATTAATATGGACCTTGCTTCAAGCTAAGCTATATACATAAATAATAAAACTGCAACTTGTATTTATAATGCTATTTGTGGTATAGCCCTACGGAATCGTATTAGGGCCACGGTGAAGAAAAAAAAATACAGACACGGAAGAAAAAAACAAACTATATGTCGAGAATAAAGTCAACATTTCCACTTTATTCTTGCCATTTATGTCGAGATTAAAGTCGACATTTCCACTTTATTCTCGACGTTTATGTCAAGATTAAAGTTGACATTTCCACTTTATTCTCATAGTTTACTTCATAATTAAAGTAGAATGTCGTAAACTAAGCTTCTTCCTAAAATCAATGTTTAATTTACTAGATTTTCTCAAACCCCATCATAAGTTAATGCAGCACATTAAATGCTTTGTGTCAAGTGTTCCCCGACCCAGTTGTTAATCACTACGCTTCTTACACTGACTTCCTCCGCACTAAGAGGAGACGGCGATCACCGCACAGAATCCATTCACTTCATGATATTCCTGCTTTCTGAAAGTTTAGAATGCTAAGATAAATACTTGATATCATTTTCATGATGAAATGCATTAAAGCAGGTATTACACATGCACGGTAGTGATGCAGTAGTGCTGCTTCCTCACAGTAAGGGGTCCCCAGGTGTATGTTCAGTGTAGAGAACTTTATGGCAGGTGTGACGAGGCTCCAAAAAACTGGATGTGTGAATGGATATTGCACAGGTTTAACTTAAATATTGTGTAAATGTTGGGTTTGTGATCTGGTGGTCGGAGACACGAACACAGAATTCAATGCATGTTCTTCTGAGCAGGCTTTCTTTATTGCACGCGTGCTGTCTCTATCTGACGTACCAAAACCCCAGATCCTATCCTTCCTTTTTCTTTCTCCACATAACCAATCACCACACGATAAACGTCTTTGTGAAATTAAAACTAGTTATAAACTTAGCCCACGGAGTATTCAGAACTTTACAAATATCTTCGTTATACATGTTTAATTATGCCATCCATTCAGGGTTGCGCCCATCCCTGAACGAGTCGCCAGCACATCGCAGGGTGAATACGAGCAAAACATACACTAGCAGGGTCAATATAGCATAACAAAACCCCACATCCTACATGACTTTGAAAGGAAACTGAAGCATGCCGAGTAAACCCACCAGAAAAACATGCAAATGCAAGGCAGGGTACACCCGAGACACCCTTGCTGCGAGGCAGCAGTGCAACCTCCACGCCGCCGTAACCCCACATGATTAATGCATGCTTTAATGCATTTCACCATGAAAATTATATCAAGTATTTATCTTCTAACATTTAGCATTCTAAATGTTCAGAGAGCAGGAATATCATGAAGTGAATGTATTCTGTGCGACGATCGCTGCCGGCACCTCCTCTTAGTGCAAGAGGAAGTCAGTTTAAGAAGCTCGGGGGAACACTTAACACAAAGCATTTAATGTGCTATATAACTTATGACGGGGTTTGAGAAAATCTAGTAGATTAAATATTCATTTTACGATGAAGTTTAGATAACGATGTTCTACTTTAATGACAAATTACGAGAATAAAGTCAACATGTCGACTTTAATCTTGACATAAACGGCGAGAATAAAGTAGAAATGTCAAGAATAAAGTCAACATGTCGACTTTATTCACGTCATAAGCGTCGAGATTAAAGTGGAAATGTCGAGAATAAAGTCAACATGTCTTCACACTATTACAGAGTACCCAGGCACATTACACTGTATTGAAAACAAATAAAACAAGTACAACTTGGCTTGCAGTATTATTCAGTAGTATAGAAACAGTATTTACACATTTGAACATAAGAGTCCACATCCAACCTTTTAAAACCAAAGTATCTCCAGGCAACGGACATGACTCCTTTTTTTCAGCAAAAGTTCTTCTGTGTCATCATGTTCAACTTTATCGTCAGCTACAGTTTCAGTTTCGGAATGTTCTCTGTCCATTTTCACCACGCAATGCCTACACTACCACTACCTATTTAGCGGTATAGCAGTGGAAAAGAGCCCCCGCGCAACAAATCTGTGTTTAGCAGTGTAGAAGTGAAAAAGGTCCCCACTTGAACAGTTTCCCGCTGCACCACGTTCCGAACGTCGTTTAGGCAATTTAAACCGGTGTTGCGGTATAAGAAAAATCCATATAAAAGAAAAAATAAAAAACGGTTTTCGGTATGAACCGGTATACTGCCCAGCAATACTTCATGCATTAAAGCATTTTTAAAGGTTCACTATACACATACCAATCCTTTAACTTTAAAAATCAGCTCATTTATATGATAAATTGAACAATTAAAAACTATTTATAATTGATCAGTGGAAGTGGAAATATGGCAGAGCGTGACACACTGATTTATTTGTGATTTAACTGAGGCACCCTAAATGATGAGTTTTGATCAACATATGATGCTATAAACAGTGATGTCATACAGTTTCTCCATGATGCTAGCTTTGCTATAATCATTTACTGCTAACTAACAACTTGAAAAGCAACATGTCTACAGGCACAAAATGCACTTCTGCTTTGAACCTGACCTCTTTACTTGTTCAGCATGGGGAAAGATTATGGATTATTTTTGCGTCAAACATTTGGGTATCTCACCTATAATCTGGGAATTAATGCTGAAATGTATTAGACATATTGAAAGGCATCAGAAGTGTACTTGGGTTTATGTTAGAAGTTGCTAACTGCTCTACATGATTTTTTAAAAACTTAGGGCTTTTAATATTTTATGCTGACACAACCCAAGAAAGAAATATTTTGATAAATAACTTCCATTATAATTAACATGCTTGTCATTACCTCAAGAATATTTCAAAATATAGTCTCAACAGAAAGAAACTTTATACTGTGAACATGATGGAAACTACTGCATCATGCTAATCTTCCCTTGCCATTAAAGTAGATTCTATGGCCTATAAAACCCAGTTAAGAAGTTTGCACTTTACTACAGGACAGCTCTTGGATCATTTTTAAACAACCTCAATAATTATTGCACTGGAACATCTCCTTTCTTTCCTTTTTTCCTCTGGTACTACTCAAACCCTTGTTCTCATTGAGCCTAGTTTACTACAGTAAGTGTTAACAAAATCATTAGTCATACCTATTGCAACTGAGTGACTGTCACAAACGTGTTAACCTCTAATTTCCATTGATCCTTTGATGGCAAAAGTTGGAAATGCTTAGAAGAAAACTAAAAATTCAGGTTGCGTCTGTGAAAAAGCATGAAAAGAAATAACGAACAGCTAGAGATACTGGCTTTTCAAGAATTCCGGGGGGAAACAGATGGGCTGCCCACTTAGCACAATTTCTATTTGTACTACTTGTGTCACCATAATACATACTTTCCATAGGGTTAAGAGACCAAAAGAGTGCACTAGTCAACACCTGTATATGTACACTGCAGTTAACGTAAAATATAAATAAAAATAAAAAGAGTATAAACTTGTTTTTACTAGTAATATCCATGATATACAGAATATTTCAAACACAATTATGTACTGCAGTTTAACAGATGGAACAAGTTCTGTGCTGACACATCTAAGAGACACTAACATCATGTTACAATCTCCATGTCTGCTTTGTTTAATAGATATAAATAAATTTGCAAAATCTATGCAATAAACATTAAAAAGCATCAGAGTACATTAATATTAATCAGCTATAACTCGCTATCTGATTAATATGTAAGGCAGTTAAGAAGTGTTGCAACATCTGCATATATTTGATATTCAAAGACATATGGAAATATGGCAAACAGACACACCCCTGACTCCCTCCAAAAATCTTCTTTTGCTAGATATTATAGAGCAAAGTGTGCATTCCTAATGCACTTGTAAAAAAAGAAAGAAATATTTCAGTGAGTATAAAAGAAAATGTTTCTGTTGCTTTAGCTGAACCTTGCCCTTGCCCAGTTTCATCAGAATTTGCAAATTACAACAGCTTGCAAGCAGAAGAGAGTGAAGGCACCATAGGGCTCAAAATATCACTGTTGCTATACTTACTGTCCTCTTCGGTTGAATGACTGCCTTGGGAAATGTAGATCTCCAGCTAAAATACAGAAAACAGTGCAGTTACCTTTATATTATTAACATTAAATAGCTGCAACAAAGTGTACCTTCTGTTTGGCTGTTAGAATTCAAAGTAAATGGAAATGCTCAAACAGACAAGTCAATTCTGAAGCCAAAAGAATGACTACTCATTTGTCTTCTGTGTGTCAAAACACCATTACAAACAAACACTTTCATATTGTTGTACATAAAAAGTGTTCAAAGGATCAGTGCCAAGGTGCATCAAGTTTTGCTGGGCTGAATGCAGCCAATATTTTCTATTATTATGCTGCTGAACAGTCATGATGAAGCCCAGCCAAACCACTTGGGACTGGACCCAAGCCCAGCTTAGCAAACTCATTATGAATTATTATGAATTATTTCCCTAAGATCAATCATCTACGTGTTTTTTGTCAAGGAAATATATCACCACATGCTTTGATTTAAGCATATTTTTAAGACAAATATCTCTAAAGTTGGAGAGCCCAAGCGCCTCAGTGTAGAAAACAACTGCACAATCATTTCAGACACAGCTTTTCACTACGCTGTTCTTAAATAGCTCACAACACAGTGAAACAAAAAAGCCATTTACCTTGTATTTAAAAGGCAAGCACCTCTGAAGCTTTACTTGCAAACAAAGACCTAAAAAGAAAGATACATTTATTAAAGTACTTGACAAGCAATAAACTTTGTATTACAGTTTGAAATATCCATCCCACAAATTTTGTCATTCTCTTAAAATCATACATTTAATGATTGAAATATGATTCTTTTCAGATCCAACACAAAAGAAAGAGTTCATTTGTTTTTTGTGTGACTGACAATCTGATAGCTGAATGAACTGCTGAGTAGATACTACTGTGGATCGGTCTATAGCTCATTTGTAATCCGTGAGAATGCGCTAAAACGTAATGTAGCCAAAATGAAAGGTAATTCACCCATCAATTTATCAACATGCTGAATCCGAACACAGGTCACAGGGGTCTGCTGGAAGCGAATCCGGGTCTCCTTACTGCGTGGCACAGCGCTACCACTGTGCCACCATGCCGCCCCTTGAAAGGTAATTATTTCCATAAAAAAAAGTCAAATGCCGTTTACACTGCCAAACCTTTTAGAATGGAGCAGAGGTATTTAATTTAAATGATGACCAAAAGAACACAATGAATATCATAATCTGCATGGTTCTGTTCACAGACCTGCATAAATATACTAGCTACTACTAAACTATTTAAAGACATGTTGGTGCACTTTTTTAAAATGCTATCATTTTATTAGTAGAGAAATAGTTTAGTAGGAAGAGTATAGTGTGGTTGTTGGAAGGATTAATAGACTTCAAACAGGTATGTATGTATATTGTAGTTACCGTATGTCATCTCAAGCCTATCTACTTGGCCAACCTCTGCATTCTTAAGACTTAAACCTTTATATACTTTTCATTTAAATTATCAATCTTAAAAGGACCTTTATACTACACAAACTAGCTGTCATTCCAAAAAAACATGCAATTTAAAATATATGTAAGAAATTGATCCATACAGAGTAATAAAAAAAAAAAAAAAAAAAAAATTATTATTACATGGCAGGTTATGTATCTTTACCTTGAAAGATAGCTGTTTGGAGGCTGGTAGAATATGTATGATGTGGGCGCATCTACTCAGGCAAAACCAATTATCATTTCTGCCTCAGTACCGATTACCCAAACTTCTTTCAAATGCAGGCCTCTCATCTAACCAAACCACACTGCAACCCCTATGAAGGTTGTTTTGAGTCACAGTCCCCTGGTATGGACAACTCTATCTCACCTGTCACAGAATGTTCATCACTGCTGATCAGGTAAAATGATCTGAGAAAATTTTACACTGGCAAGATTATAGTTCCTGCTATCAGCTCTAAGGTGCTTAAGGTGTGTTCTGTCCAATTACATGGAATTCTTAAGCAAATATACAATCTGTGACATGCCACATGCAGAAGTTATCAGGTGACTCTGCAATAACTGGGTGTACAAGTCAGGGATACAAAGAGGAATTTAGAGAGCTAGTGATCTAATTTGTTGAGATGTAAGTTCTATCTATCTGCTATTATATATGCACCTATGTGCAAAATGAAATATTGATAGATTATCATTAGCAATGTGAAGATGATGGTAGGGGGCTTCAGGAAGAACAAGGTTTCACATGATCAAGTAGCCATCCAAGGAATAAAGGCATAGGTGATCTAGGTACATACAGTATGTTATTTAGGAACTCTGGATCGGCTGCAAGCACAGAAGCCACATACAAAAAGGTCCAGAATTGACTTTATTTTCTGAGGAGACACAGGTGTTTTGGCATGGGTAGAACATTTCTACCTATGTTCTATCAGTCTGAGGATACATGTCTGCCCTTTTATCCAGTGGTATTTTGGAGGAATAATATAAGAACATGAAAAGCCAATACACCTAACAAGTAAGGCTGGCATTGTTCTAGAGACTTGTCTGGGCACTATGGAGGCAGTAGCAGAGAGAAAGATGTTGGTTAAGCTCCAGACTATCATGTAAAATGCTTTATACCTTCTGTAATATGACGTGGTCAAACACCAAAAATGCAATGCTGATTCTACCATGGTTCTCCAAGGAGCAATATCAGAGGGATTTTTACAAGTTTTCATTAGAGTCTAAAATATGTGTTCCAAAGCATTTCTGCAATTTTAATCTTTTAATTCTAATATATTTATTGTGTAGAAAGAAAGAAAGAAAGAAAGAAAGAAAGAAAGAAAGAAAACTGTCTCAGGCAGTCCTGTCTGTCTATGGTGTGTGTACATAAGAATAACAGAAAGCCACAAAGCATTAAACTATGTGGCCCTTTACATCCAAATGTCTTGTTAGATCAGCTGTGCCCCTCAGACAGGTCATCTCATCACTTTGTCTCGGGCATTGACCTCTTATGTGTTGCTGGCTCTAGTTAATAAGATGTCAGTTATATTACACAACATTCTAACTCAGCCATCAGCTCCTTGAATATTTATGAGATATACTACCTCCTTTCTTTGTATGCATGTTTTAAATACATATCTGTGGCACGATCAGTAAAGGGTCTTAAACAAAGGTCTCTAGGTTTTGTGTCAATTATACTGCACTAAACTATTGCACGTACAGACCAAAGTAATGAACTTAACAGCTTTTCCCTTTCTTCAATATAAAAAAACTTGCAACAGAATAAAAATGTAACTTCTGTGGTCTCCTTAAACAGCTGCTGTCTCTATCTTTGAAACCAACATGAATGTATCTTTTCATACATTTGGTTTATCAAACTATATAATTATCCTTAACTGCAACTGTGTAACAGAAATAGAGTTCTTCTAGACAGAAACGTGCTGATGAAAACAGATTTTCTGCAATTCAAATCAAACCAAACTGACATGCTAGCAGGAAGCTGAAGGCCATGACATCACGCACTCTTGGTAACATAATCAAGGAAACATCAAAAGAAGCAGGACCCCTTGATAATTGATTCTGTGCAAAGTTCCTAGGCTGAAGAATACATCAGCTTCCAACACACATGCCTTGAATTTGAAGAGACCATTCCGATTTTCTATCAGGAAATGAAAAAGAAGGAATAAAAACAATGCCTATTACAGAAAAAAATTGAGACAGTCACCCACCCACTCATCTGCTTCTTTTAAACAGATGCTATATAAGTGCCCTCTGGGGGTACATGAAATATATGGCTTTCACAATCATTACAAATTGTTCAGAAAATTTTTTTTAAGAGGCCAATAACAGTGATCTATATTTTTATACTTTGTTAAAGATAATCCAATACATAAAACTGTACATTTTCATAAAAGAGCTAGGTCAAATTTAGTTAGATTTTACCAAATGCCACTGTCATGTCATATGCAGTCTTCCTGAAGTGCTCTCACAAGCTTTACAAAATCATTGAATGGAAACACCATCAGCAAAAAAAAGCAATGGCGTCACCTTCTGGAGAAGCTAATTAACACAGTATGCTAACAGACAAAGAGATTAGTGTGTTGAATGGGAGAGTTGAAGAAAACCACTTATGATAATTTTAAAAAATGCAGAATGTACCTATACATCGGGCTAAAAAGAATTAAAAGGATAGAACAAAAAAGAAGGGCTTATTACAAAACTAACTTTAGCTGCTCTTGTAAGTATGGCTAACCTTGGTTGAGAAAAGGAATAGTAACTACAGGCTTTCACTCAAATAGCTGTCTTGCCCTTAGGTAAATTTTAAGTTTAAGCTTAATCAATTCCTGAGGTAGGCCCTCGTTTATGAAATAGTCATGACAGTAAATGTTTTGCAAGGCAAAGCCATTATAAAAAGGGGGGCAACAAGGGCTGGAAATGCAATGATGCTTATATAATGCAAGATAAGAGTTAGCCTGTAGGATGCCATGGTTGAAAGGGAGCTGCATGCCCCAAAAGTATGTAAGGAAGCTAAAAGTAATTGAGTTTTGGGCAACCAATGTATTTACAGAGCACTGTAGGACAATGGGAAACATACCTGAGATTCCCACACCATGATGTGGCAGTAGGGAGATACTGTTATTTATTTACTGGTTCTCAGTATGATTGACAAGTGCCGGGATGGAGTTGTCTGATCCTGTAATAGAAAGCTGAGGTACAGTAATGCAGAGACACTTGCATTTGAAAAGGAGAATTCTGTCAGAAAAACGTTATGGGTTCCCTAGCCTTTTACACAGTCTGGAAAGTTCTAGTAGAGCTTCTCCTGCAAGCAGTTTCAGGCAGTGAGTTAAACAACCCTTCCATCCATACATTAGTTGAACTTAGATTTGGGAAGAGATTGAGAAAGAGTTCAGATGACAATAGAAAGACAAACCAGAAATGGAAGGCGGGTGAGAGGAGTAGAGATCGGATACATTAAAGTTATTTTTTCTTCCCTTTTCTTTATAGCTTTTGTCTCCTTTGTGCTCTTTGGGTTTGGAGTCTCCCCCTTCTGGACATTCTTTACATAAAGAAAATACTGTAGATGATTTATCAAACAAATGTAGATCTTCACTTTGTTTTTAGTTGAGGGGAGAGAAACCATTTTGAAAATATCCCTTAAGTAATTGTCTGCACATTTTTTGTAATTAATGCAAAAATGACACCTTGTCCATAACCCTATATGGTATGGGAAGCATAGTACATGTGTATAACGTGTCTTGTTAAAAAAATCTCTAAAAAAATACAACAAAGCAAATTATAAACAGAAAATGAAAAACCTTGCTGCTGTGATTACTTCTACACAGTTTAGCTTTTCTTTTTTTATACCTTCTCACAAACATTTAAAATATTATAACTGCCCTATACCATCTCTATATTACTTTCTGACATTAAAGGTGCAGTAAATATGTACAGGCAGTTTTGTAATGACATTAAATGTGTTTTCAACAGAATTTGAAAAGTTCCAATTTGAAAAAATAAAAAAAAATAATAATAAAAAAATAATAATAATAGTAATTCACACAGTTTTTAAATATGAACTGTAGTTTTTTGACCCAGCGCCATTTCTGTGTTAGGGCGGCACGGTGGCACAGTGGTAGCACTGCTGCATCGCAATTAGGAGAGCTGGATTTGCTTCCTGCGTCCTCCCTGCGTGGAGTTTGCATGTTCTCCCCGTGTCTGTGTGGGTTTCCTCTGGGTGCTCCGGTTTCCTCCCACAGTCCAAAGACATGCAGGTTTGGTAGATTGATGATCCTAAATTGTCCGTAGTGTGTGTGGGTGTGTGTGTGCCATGCGGTGGGGTGGCGCCCTGCCCGGGGTTTGTTTCCTGCCTTGTACCCTGTGTTGGCTGGGATTGGCTCCAGCAGACCCCCGTGACCCTGTAGTTAGGATATAGCAGGTTGGATAATGGATGGATGGCTGGATGGATGGAAGCCTATTAACTGTGATTGTACATTTGAAGCTGAATCTGATTCAACAATCAAAAGAGATTTGCCAAGTGATTAACTTTTGTTAAAAAATGTAGCACTTTCAAGTTCCATCAGCTTGAATACAACACATTACACAGAGGGAATGGATTGTTATATCTTTAACCAAACAGTAATTTCCATACATTTTTTCTTCTTTTTTTCTTCTTTTAATTTTAAGAATTGATTTTTCTTGTTCATTTTCTTTCAATATTAAAATCGCAATTATTACAGGATTTGCTTTGGTCCAAAAAACAAAGAAGCTTGTAATAGTTCCCATGTACTTATCACCAAGCAGCTATATGTTTAAATATTTTACTGTATATGTTAACAGAGTGCAAATCACTGTGCACAGCATGCAGGCACTTTACAAATCATCCTGAAACACATTTTAAAAATAAAATAAGATATGTTTATTTAGGACAGGAGAGTAGTTACAAGGCAAAACTAGTTGGGTAGAATGAAACCCAACTGAACACGTATACTTTTAAAGCATTATTTGAGTTTATATGTTAAAGTGGCACCAAGATGTAAACTCGCAGTGAAGTGCACAAAGCTCTACAGTAATTTAGATTTCTAAAGGCTCATTTCATATGCTCACATAATTTTTTCTGTATGCTGTGGTACAAGACAAGGATGCTCTTGTTTGTTCTTCATTTTCAACAATGTTTTTGTGCTGCTCCTGTGTCCAGAAAATTTGGATGTGAAGTCCGGAACAAAAAGTATTACGATAAGCAAGGGTAAGACACATATCCATCGACATCTATTTTCAAAACATGCTTATTCCAAAACAGAGTTGCAGGTGGCTGCAGCAGATCCCAGTGGAACTCAGTACTGGACAAGGCAGCATCTTTCTGCAAGGTGCAGTCATATGTAAACCCTTACTCATTTTAACTAGGGAAATTAAGAGTTGCAAATCAACCTAAACTGTATGTCCTTTGAATGCGGTAGGAACATTCAAAACTAGGTCCAAAAACACAGGAGGACACACAAGCAACCCACCTAAAGCGAACTGGCTAAGATTCAACTCAAGCCAAATGGTTTGTCATACCATCCATAAACAGTACTACAGGACAGAGTGGCATGAAATAATGTTCCCCAGGATCATGGTGCGATCAACAGATAGATAGATAGATAGATAGATAGACGTAAGTGAATAGATAGTAATAATTTGAAACAGTAATAAATAAAAACAACAACTAATAATACAAAACAACTGCAGTAACAAGAGTATCAAATTTTTTGGATATAAATAAGCTACTTGGAGAAGATCTGAGGGCAGCACAGACGTCAGTCTAGATATTTTGGAATGTGAGGGAAAACCTCATTAACCAGACAAAAACGAGTCTGTCTTTCCAACTGATGGCGTCTCACAATCAATACCACTGCTTTTACAAATATACCAAATAGCATGTAACAGAAATATGTGCATTGCATGATGCACTACAAATGTTATCATTGACGTCTACATTAATTGCTTAGAATTCAAACCGTTTTAGATTGGTAGCACAGCTAGTAAGATGAACAATTCAAACGCATTACTGCAGTATGCTGGTCTTAAAAAAAACCCAAAAAAGCAAATTCTAAAAGTATTTAACAAATAACCTGTAATTTGCACTTGTTAATTTTAATATCTTTTGTGTTGACACCAAAATAAAAACCCTTTAAGGAAACGTATATGCTTTCTGCTGCTAAAGTTGAGTATACAAAATCTACACAAGAAACCATTATGAGATTTGACATAAATCGAAGGTTATGAATCCATAAATCTGCATGAGACTGTTCATTTATTTTACAACTGTTTATTTTTCTACTTCTATAATCCATTTGAGGACTCTAATGGATTTGCATTATAAAATTACCATAAAACATGGAAGTGTTCAACCTTATAGTGCACAAGAGTGTATTTTCTCCATGTGATACTAAATACTTGCTTTCTTATCTTAACCCATTATAAAAATAATCCTGTATAATGCTAGGTACTTCCCCTAGTGTCAACACAATCTGACCTTCCTTGCCAGTGCTGACAGAAAATTTACAAATATTAATAAGGAACTATACCAGAATATTCTTTACATACAATCAGGATGGGTATTTAAATAGAGACAGTGTTGTTACTTTTTGGTCAATACTCAAATGGTGTCAATCAATCCAATATTTGCTTTGCTCATTAATTTTCCTTCACTCATTTATGCAGTAAGCTTGCATAACACCACTTTCAATCAGATATTAGATACAAATCATTAAAATACTGTATGGTCTAACACCTTTTCTCTTAAATTTCCATTTGTTATGTGGATCAGTTGCAGCATGGCGATGTTAAGATTACTGAATTGCCTCTCATCTCCAGGAAATAGAGTTCAGTTCAAGGTTCAGCTGCAATCTGCCAAGAGTCTGCAGGTTCTACTTGTACATTTTCTTTGTGTTCATCAATTTTATCCCAGATTACAAAACTTATTTTTGTTAGTTCGACTAGTGTCTTTACATTAATAGGGTGTATGTGTGTGTGTATTGGATGAGTATGCTTGTGATGGCCAGCCACCCCACCCAGGATTGTTTGATGTCTCATGGTCATTACTGCTGAGACAGTCATTGGGTTCCTGTAAATACCGGAACCCCAAGATTTCAAAATTTATGAGTAGATTGCATAGACCAACCACTCTCATTTTCCAATATTGTTATCTTAAACAACATACTACAGTAACTTCAAAAAAATTGTAACTGATGAACGTACCAATGAGTGTTGCCAAAGAGCAGTGTGGCGCTGTAGGGGTGAATCTGATTATGATCAGGTACTCATCCTCCGCAATTTCTTTCATTTCAATGCAGTTCTCTGAAACAACTTCCAACTCTTCCAGAGTGTTGGGTTTTTCGGGATCACGTATTGTGCGGATAGCATCTAAAGGAACAACAAATATTGACAGAGAGAATTATTATTGACACAAAATGTGGTAATAATTTAATGCACAGTTGGGTTGAACAAATCTTCCATCAAACACTAACTGAATTTAGGTAAAGAGTGTATTATGTAAAAACATTTTGTATTACATATTATGTGAGGTATGCAATAGTGCAACTCCAGGCATTTCCACGTGCATTATTTTTAAACAAATGGATGTCACCGGAATAATAAAAGGGAATTTGTGTTCATAAGATTACTAACAGTAAGATAACCTGCTCATAAAACTTTTACTGTACTCTGTACACGTGACAAATATCCTATAAAATTACATGTTCACTAAACAGTAAGGGAGTTTCTGATCCAATTGCTTTACTCAAGCAACTAATTGCTAATACTGCGCAAATGAGGCTTTAGAATATAACATAACCCACAAGTGAAGGGATCACATCGTGGCAAATTTTAGAACATCACTTTATCCGCACTTTATAAGCATTTTGAATTAATAAGGTGTGAGGCATGCATAATAATACATACGTGTATGTATGTGGCAAGACGACATCCTAAGTAGGTGTCACTCGGCACTGTGTAAGAGGTCTAATTATTCAGGTTACATTAACGTTTTTTATTGAAATAATGAAAGTCCGAGCAGTTCTTTAGATCATTTAGGGTGCTCCACTGCCGTTAATCACTCTTTTTCTTATATCCAATGCCAATAATTCCTGCACACATGTTGATGGTGTTTTTATTGCTAGACAGTCACTTCTCTTTACCCACTATTTTTTATTACTGCTACAGTGTAATTCAACTCCAGTTACTTGTTCATTCTCTTTATTTCTACATTTGCAAGGGTTTTGACAAATGAAAGGCACAGAGCACAGACCACACCAGAGGCGCCAAACACGACCGAGGGCGACAAGGTGAACCGGCGCAGGGTCAGAGCACAGCCCATAATAAAAGACAGCCACCGACCCTTACCATACACCTCTAGCACTTTTTCTTCCATCTTTTTGGCTTTCTGCACATTGTCCTTCCTAGAAAGCCCAGAAAGCAAAAGTACTTTGGACACTGAATAGGAGAGCAGGCCGACGAACCCTTCCATCTTCCAAAACAGCCATACTGCAACTTCCGCATTCATTCAGTCCTTAGAGTCCAGCAGCTGAAGACATTCACCGTTAGATAGCACGCGGCGAGGTAAACAAATCGAAATACGAAATCATCAACCACAGGCTTCATAGTCGAGAGCCAAATGAACCTGCAAAGAGATATATCGCAAGATAACATTGTTGCACTCCGTTAATCCAATACAGAATGTTCCAATGCAGAATGTCATGAATAAAAAGGTACTCAAATAAATAATGAAACAATTGGTTCGCTCAAGTAATCAGCAATTTATCTTTTTTGTGTTGCATATGATAAATTTTAGAAGAGGTGAGTATCTTTGCGACTTGCAATTCACTAGACACAAGCAATACCATAGCCAATGCTGCGGGTGGATTACTTGAACGTTTTCAAATGTCCAGATTATAATGTCTGTATCGTTCACTTAAATGGGAAATCCGTCCCATTTCTAAAATGTCTACTTCAAAAATTGCACGTTACCGGATATACAGACTGTTCCAGAAAAACAGACATCAAATCAATTACTAGTTCAGTTTACTAGTCCAGGACCAAGTCTTGATTTCATCTTCTGAACCGCAGTAAGGGAACGGATTGAAACGTTTATAGCAGTCTACAGTGGATTTAGAAATTATTCAAGCCCCAACACTTTCTGCACACTTCATTATGTTAGAGAGATTAATTTTAAATTAATAAATGTGCCATTTTGCCCATCAATCTACATTCAAAAACCCCTAATGACAAGGTGAAAACATGGTTTTAGAAAGGTTTGAAAATGTATTAAAAAAAACAAAATCTGAAATCTATTGGAAAAACTGATGAACCTTTATACTGATCAATATGGATCCTATTACTAGATCGCAGAGTTACATGTGATTAGAATATGGGCATTCTTCTTTAGACCCTTACAAAAATGAGTAAATCTTTCCGCAATCTGTCCATTAGCCTAAAAAAGAAACAATAATTATACGGAAGACATCTGTGCTATACGGTCCTACAATTATTTTTTGTAAATATAGCTTTTCTATTTGTGTACCATATTTCCACTCGTTATGGGTGATTTTAATGGTTCAAAAAAGATCACTGTAGTTATCAGTCCACAAGCTCTCACATATTTGTCCTGTATCACACTTTCGCCTAATGAGTAATATGCTTTTTCTCCGAGTTTTATAGGACTTTGCAATAGTTCCAGCCCTGCATACGGCAGTAGTTTGGATAGTTAAGGATTAAACAGGTTCAGATTTGGGTCTATGGATTATTTATTTAAACTATTGGGCTCAAAATCAGTTCTTCGAGAGCCGTAAAGGCACAGGTTTTTGTCCCAGCCAGGAACATACCTTGCACTATATGTAAATATACTAACATGTATCAGTTATAGCAAGAATTGGCTTCTAATTATAAAACTTTTTGCAGTGATAATAACCTGAGACCCCTACGTTACATAAAATGACCGTACACACACTCTGACACATCCGTCCTTTCTAATCTTTATTTTCTTCTTTTGGGAACATCGTCCAATTGATTGGTCTGCAGTTTTTGTTACCTGGAAGCAGGCAGAGGATAAATAAGTTATTTAGGTTTCGTAATCCTAAGGAAAAAATCTATTTAAATCAAGACAACAGAGTATATTCTTTTAGCAAGCAGTATCTGGCTACCTATTAAGTAAGTATCATATCTGTAGCTGTTTCGGTTCTGCAAAACTGTGTTTTGAGCTCCCGATCTAAATAGTAAAAGGACTATTAAGACACTCTTCAATCGTTTGCTTACGTCTGAAGGAATAACTCCCGCCTTCTTCTGAAGCCCGCGACATACAGATGTCTTTTTCTATTTGCTCGACTGCCTGTCACTCAGCATAAACGACGTTTCCCAGTTTTGAACACGGAAATGGTTGTAAACAAAGTTGAGCAAGCGGCTGTTTTCGGAGTCTGGAATGATGACGCCGAATTAAAGTGTGGAATAGTGTGACTGGCGGGTTTAATAAAAGTACCCGAAAAATCAGAGTAGGCTCTTGCTTATAGTCCTGACTGGCCTTTTGCCAATATGGGCAGTTTGGAAGTGTTACTTAGTCGGTGGCCAAATTACAAAGACGTTGTAAAGGCAAAAGTATGTCTAAGAGGCTCAGGTGCTTTGGGCTGTTTGACAGCCGATGGGACCCTGCGTGTCGCAATGCTGGGAACTGGTTCTTGTGAACAACTTTTAAACGGTGTCTTCACAGAGTGAGTACTGATAACTGCACAGAACTTAATTTGGAATGACCTTTTTTTCCTCGAATGGATCAAAAGCAGCTGAATTCACACTTCAGGTTTTCAACATTTAAGTTATTGATACGCTGGCTTCTTGTATTATTTGGATATAGACAGAAAACTAGTGCTGGGTTGTCTGAGAAGTAGTTAGTACGCCCCTCTCTTTACTAGCCATGTCTGTTATCTTAACACGTGTGTTTAAAATTAACCTTCCAAAGAGTGCTACCCGTTTGGTTTCCAACACATAGGTAATGTACAGGGTGGTCCAGATCTAATTATGCAATTATTGCATTGCATTAAAAGTTGAATAGTTAGATCTGGATCACCCAATACTTCAACATGATGGCAGGAATGATTTTGTGTCAGGTCAGCTTGTTGCCTTTACCTTCGGTTACTTAACGAATATTTTTTATAGCAGCTTCATAACATGAAGTCTGTTCTAGCCAAATTGTAGTACAGAGTCGTTGTGTGTGTTATCCTGAGTCTTGGACTTGTTACGGGATTATTATATATTATAATCACAATTTTGAATTTCTTGTAATTTATATATTGATCTTTTTTGAGTTATACTTGAATGCGTATCAAAATGATTTTTAAATTTTAAAAATACATATTTTAAAAACTGGTCAATGTTCACTTTGTTTCAATTGTCTCCTTTTGTCTTCTTTAATATCTTGGTTTCCCTTAAAATGTAACAGTTAACTAAGAACATTTTGAAAATACTATCAAACTCTTGAAAAGAAAGAGGAGTCTTATCAGTTTCCGCTCTTAATTCTACTTTTTTAAGCTAGGATTTGTGTTGTCATTTGATTTACATGTTACTGCGGGGATATAAAGTTCGTTTAGTTGTCAAAAACCTAATAGCACGAGATGGCCTTTAAGTCGGAATTTGTTTCAGGGATACCAACCAAGAAATCTATTGCTTGGGAACTTGTGTGTTAAATTATACTTTAAGAATCCATAGGCAACTGACATTGCCAACAGATTTGTCATTTCATCAGGGACGTATTTAGCTTTTTCACTGTCTCCATTTTATGAAATGGTATATGTATTTAATATTTTGTAATATATCTCCATTGTATTGTTAACATTATTATTGCTAGTTTTGTTGCTTATTAATAAAGCATATGCAGTTGCATTTATTGTTATTTGGTTTATTAGTTGCATTTCAAAAAATAAACGTTCAGTCAGACGTACAGTAGTACTTATTCAGATCAAATCCAACACCTACCAACTCCTCTTCAGTGCAGAAAATAAGACGATTGTGATAGTTCTTTGTAAACTGAATTTGTTTCTTTTTTCTTCCTAATTTTAAGAAAAATAGGACATCAATTTCCTATGCTATGGTATGGTATGGTTAGTACTCTTCCAGTTGAGTATTATAAGAAATATATTAGCACTTTAGTGCAAGTTACTATAATAGATTATTTAGGAAGTGGTGATATCCCATCAAAAAAAAAAAAAAAATTAAGGGATTACAGTGAATGCAAAACTGATAAGTAAGCAAAAAGTTGATTTACATAAGGCATTAGCGTGGAACTTTCTCAGAAACGTGATCCAAAAGATGGGGGTGTCTGATGATAAGATTCACAAATAGTCTTAATCCAGGTACAGTTTGTATTATCTGAGCTGGGAGAAATGTGTGTGATGAAAAATGCTCAATTGAACTAGACCACACCTTCACCTATATATTAAGGTGTGCATTTTATCAATAATTGATATCTACCCATTACCTGAAATTCTAATTGAAAGCTCCCATTCCCAGTGCTTACTCACATTATCTTGGGCTGCATTTTTCTGAAAAAGTAGTAAAGTCTGGGAATGCTATCTATATTTTTTATCACTGCTAGATGGCATAGCTTCCATAGCAGAGATTGGGGGAAAGATATTAAAGTCAACCAGGATTCTTTCAACAAAGGCTGTTACTTGCATGTAGTGAATGAAAATTTGCAAGTGATTTTATTTGAGTCACATTTTCAGTCTAAAAAATTTCAAGAGCTGCAATTAATGATGTCCCTATCTACCAGTCAGAGATTGGTATTGGCAATTTTTAATTGTTTTTATTTCTTTTTTCTTCTCTTCAGAAATTATAGGTGATTGGGTTTGAGCTGGCAAGTATTGTTTTCTGCTTTTAGGAACCATATAATTCAGGCTTGTCACACACATTTGAATTTGGTGGTCTGTACTTTTAAATGAGCAGACCATTGTGGAGAGGACTTGATATCTACAGTATGCATCACTTACCTTACTGTTCTAACACACAAAGCCACAGCCTGCCTTTTTGAGAAAATTTATTGAGGTTTTATAATTTTTTAAAATTGAGTTATTAGGTTAATGATTAATATATTGTTAGTAGACTGGTTTGAAGACGTGTAAATGTACAAACAACATATTCTGTACATCTACACTGTGTAACACAAAATGTTATTTAAATTGCTGTTATTACACGGTACCTTCTGATAAGTAGTAGTTAAATGATTGATTTGTTCTAATGAGCAATACTGATGCTTTTAGTTTCTTTGTTTTTTTAATAGGATAATTGTAACGGGTGGTGACTTGAATGTGCATTCTGGAGCCAGTGCTGTTGGTTAAGAGGGAGTTCATGAGGGATTTTGCACAAGTAGTGTTGAAATGGAAAGGACTGTGGATTATTTTATTTGATGGTAGTTGTTTCCTGCAACACCATATTTAAGATAAAGGAGAACAAACTGGTGACATTTAAATCCTGTGATGGTGTAGTCAGCATAATAGACTGTTTGTTAGTGATGGGAGGTGATCTAGGCATGGTGGAAAATGTAAAGGTGATCCCTGGGGAAAGATGTATATGACAGTATTGCTTAGTTGTAGGAGATCTGTCCATGAAGTAAAATAACAGAATGTACTGTATGTACCATGGCTAAATGTCTAAAAGCTGAAGGGACAGAATTTGAGAAAAAAATGTGCTGACCCTTTGCTAGTAAGAGAGATCGTGGTTTCAGAATCATCAGGAGTAAATAGCAAGTGGGAAGTGATGAATAATATCTGGTTGATGAAAAAAGAAGAACTCGGTGTTTGGACAAGGGGGTGGGGGGGGGGGGGGGGGGTGCCAAGGCACAGGAAGAAATGTTTTGGAATGCCAATTTAAAGAAAGCAATTGAGGAGTGCAGAAGTGTTATTAGGAGTGACAGAAAACAAAGATAACAGGTAATGGGTGATCTATAAGAAAGAAAAAATAATGCAGGAAAACAGGGAAAGGGAAAGAAGATGCATTTTACATTTGTTGATCTGGGGAAGGTGTTTGAATGGGTTCAGAGGCAGATGGTGAGGTGGGCTGGAAGAAAGTTAGGGTTGAATTAGTGGTTAGTGCCTATGGTGATGCAACTACAGTATATGAGAAAGTACAACAATGAGTAGGGTGGCAGAAGGACATGGTGAAAGTTTTGAGGGTAGTTTTTTAGGCCTTGGACAGATTCAGTGACCTAAGACGTTCTGAAGTCCCTTAAGATGACACCTCTGTCAGCAGCATCTCTTTTAACTCTACCCACTTTCCACACCCCCAACCCCGTGTCAGCAGTACACTTTTGTGCTAAATGTACTATTATAGTAATGTTGGCACAGAACGTGTATGCAAAAAAATATCTATTATAAATAAAAAAGCTTCACAAGGATAAACTGTTATGCTAAAATAATAAACGTCTGTTCGTACTTGCTGCGAGGTTGCGAGCCATCCCCAAAGCCGCTCAGCTAACAGAGAAGATCTTAGCTGGGCAACTCAAACGACTACTTTATACCTTTTCATGCTTTTGAGGGCTAGTGCGTCATTCCTCTGGATTATAAACTCTGCCACAATTAATGCATCGTTAATATATATATATTATAATTTTGTACACTAGTAATAATACAGTACTATTGATGTAACACAGAGAGAACCACAAAGACAGTACTTTAAAGAGCTCCTAAACTTCCGGCGCTTAGTATTGCATACTTTCATTGTTTACACAAATTATATGATGTATTTGATTCAGAGTCTATAAGAATATGTAGTGTTAATTGTAGATGAGTGCAGCGTATAATTGATTTTTCTTCGTTTTCTTCCTTAGTATTTCCCATTTTTATACGGGGTCAACCTTCTGATTACCAGTGTAGTTCCTTAGCCACTGAGCCACTACTTCGTTTAGTGCAGCATATAACATATTAAAAAGTGCAGTCTCGTGAATGAGACATTGCAAACACAGATATAGAATGTATATTATAAAATACAAACTGTTAAGATTTTTTGTTCAATTTGTTTCTAATGTATGACACCAAAACAACTGCTTTGGATGCAGAACTGTGAGACCTTGATAGTTTAGATGTTTAATAAATGCTGAATACGCATTTCAGTGCAGGAACTAAAGGGAATTGAAATCGTCATGAGGGGCATATAATATAGGAGTCAGTTCACCAGCAAAACAGGGGAATGGCTCCAGAAGTGGGCGTCAATTTATGGACCTCATAGTGTCCGCAGTGCTCAGATCTGTACGAGGCTTAAAACTGTCCTGACTTTAGCTGGACAATTCTCAGTAAAGCCGAAACATGAACCATAGTAAGAAAGAACTGACATGATCAGATGAATGTGCTTAGTATTACAGAGTTAGAGGTAAACAAATGACAGGTTAAGATGAAGACTTGGTGTGGGGGTGATGAGTGTTACATTAAGAAGAAATAGATAGGTGGTTCAGGTATTTTGAGTAAAGCACACATAATTATTGGGTGAAGAGGTGCACTGTGATTTAGGATGCACAGGCCAGTGGAAAGTGGAGAAAATAAAGGTTTAAGGAGCAAAGAGCCAACCTAGGTAAACTCCGAAATTGCCCAATAACACGATGATGATGATGAATTGTAAATGTGACATAAGCATATTTTCCTTAAATGCCCTTGCATTAAAATAATATCCTGAGTCAGTGTTGAACCCCTGGATCTACTTAGTTGCCTGCACTTGGTGGTGATACCTGATTCATGGAGCAAAGAACCTAGGGAAGAACTGGAAAAGGATTTAATCTCCATGACTAGTCAGACCTGTATGGTTTAATTTATTTCATATTCTTTCTGTAATCTCATAATGATAAAGTGTACATTCAGAATCCAGCACTTGAGAAGAATGTTAAGTAACACCATAGATGCCTCTGCTTTAAATTTCTGAAGAATTATTTATTTTTTCGTCATATGGCCTTTTTGTGTTCCAAATGAGTGAAATTACAGCTGTGTCCATTTTGTTAAAGGAGTGATTTATTAAAATGTAAAATATACAGACTCTGAAAAATATTTTGTAAAAACAAACTTTAATTGATTTTAAAATTTTCCGAAATTGTGGTCAAGTATGTAAGCTGTAGGACATTTTAAAAGAACTAATCAGATTTAAGGTGGCATACAGGGTTAGTCACAGGGAATAACATGTTCTTAATTAAGTTAATCTGAATGATGAAATTTCTACATTTATTACATGTTAATATGATGGATGTTGTTCAGGAATGTAAAGCATCATAACAGCACTTTTAATCAGTCTTACCCTTGCAAATCCCTGAATATCCTTTATTTAATTTTTCCAAATTGTAGAAAGAAGCACCATATATTTGTGAATGCTTTGACCAGAATCATAAATTGTTGACGTGTAGGATGCCTATTCCAAAAAGTTTCTGTTTTTCTTGTGAAACACGGTAATTGATGTCTGACATAGTGTTTAAGGTGGTTTATCTTGTCTGTCTTCAAAGAACAAAAATAACATTAATGTGCCTAATTTAGCAAAGATTTTTTTGCAAGTTAAATTGGTAGTGCTTAATATCCCAATTTGCAAACTAAGCGGAGCATTCTCAAGAATAACATTGACATCGTAAGTGAAGGTTTTGACAGACTAAATGAAGCTCTTATCAACAAAATAGAAGTTAACTTGTGAGTAACTATAATGTCAATTGAAAGCAATTTTTTTTACTAAATAAAGTACAATACAGTATGTTTATTATTCTAGTATGATAAGAGCCTGATAATAGATTTTATGACTGCCATTTTTCCTTGATTATTTTAAACATTTAGTGATGAATAATGGAGTGTTCAATATAAGCTGTATTGTTCGCCTTTATTTATAAAGTGATTCTGAATTCTTTTTTGGCCAGGATATGCAGAGTAATTCATGTCAGTTGGAATATTCCATGGGTATAATTGAGCCTAACTTTCTTTTTAAAGTTAGTGAGAGTGACTTCCTACTTCCAGTTAGATTTTTAGCTGAAGACTTCTCCCTTTGGGAATATAATCTTTCTTCATGAACTTTGATAGAAAAAAATGGCTTTCAGTAAAGTCTTAATTTGTCTTGAAAGTTGTTAATAGAACTTTGTCATAAATCTTTATTCTACATGTATATGTCATGCTAATACTTTAAAACAGTTGTTAGATTATTTGTGTCTAGATGTACCTTTTTCTCTCTACATTTTAATAGAAGTGATCATCAGAGATAACATATATAAGTGTAGTTTACACCTTTATCCTCTCTCTCATATTCACTTTCAGCTTTTTTTGGGAAGATATGATCTCCTCCCCTGCTGATGGAAGCAAGTTGCGACTCCTGTGTGTTTCTGTCCATAATGACCTTGCTGTTTATGAGCTGAATGCACACACATTTTCTATAATATCCCAATGTTCTGAAGATGACCTTCGGACCCAGGTTGCGCTAAAAGATCTCTGTAAGTCTGGTTGAATCGTCCTGTAGCTGTAAAATGTTCAATCAGAGAGTCAATTTAAATGCATATTGTAACTTAAAGGATAAGTTTGGATATTTCAAGTCAAAGTTATTTCTTCACAAACATAGTATATTTGTCACACAAAATTGTGTTCTAAAGTTAAGCATTTTCTAAAAAAAAAAAAAGCACATAGTCACTCCTGGCAGTTTATAATGGAACGTTTTGCTTGGAAAACAAAAGTCAAGCATTGATCTGTGTCTTAAGACTACATATGCATTGTACAGTAGCACCAATAACATCAAATTCAGCCATTTTAAAAGAAGACTAGCAGTGTGCGCAAGCTCAGCGTTTGTCTTTTTCCATAATGATCTCGCCCCCCCCCAAACCTCCCTAACCCAGATGTGTGATTTCCTCTTGAAAGGCAAAAATCACAGTAAACTTTTCATGCCATGTCTTGATTTACTTCTGTATTTATGGAAGGACACTTCCCAGAAAGGCCACTGATATCACACAATCAAAGAGAAAATGTATCCCCACCTAAAGAAAAACAGTACCTGGAATATGCAATAAAGTAATTATTTTTAGATCCTTTTTTTTTATCACAAACCTGTGTTGGAAACACAGAAGGCATGTTTTCTTTTGCTATTTTAAAGAGAACATTTTGAGTTGATTTTTATGCTTTTATTTTTAGGTTGTGCCCGATAAGTTAAATTATAAAATGCTAGAAATGGATATGTATTTTTTTTACAATTTATTTGAAATGCTTAACTTTAGAACACAATTTTGTGTGGCAAATGTACATGTACCATATTTGTGAAAAAAATAGCTTGGAAAAATACCAAACTTAAAACATTACACAGAGATTTCTTACATAAGGGTATAACGGTGTTTCTTTTTCTCATGAAACAGCTTGATAAATATTGTTGAAACTGGAAATGTGATTATGCATACTTCCTTTTTTTATTGTGCATTTTAAATATAACGAAGAAGTGAAAATGGGTTAGTTACCCATACTAAACAAAATTGAATTTTCTGAGGTGTTTTCTTTGAAAATATGAAAGTAACAGTTGGCTACACAGAACAGTGGATTTGTAATTTGACAGGTATAAGTAACATTTCTTTTTTAATATGTGTATTTTTGTTGCAGGAACATTCCGGTTTTAGCAACATAGAATATGTACACATCAGAGGCAGATTGCTAAATTAAGAAAGTTAAAGCCTGTTCTTGAAATTACTTTCCATGGCAACGCTAAATGCGTTAAAAGGCTAATCCATTTCTGGAAGTCCTTGATATGCAGACAGCATCTGAAAAATGACTTCGCTAGGTTTTATTTTCACTTCTTACTGTGATGTGATTTTAATTAACAGAATAAAAGGAGACTAGAGCTTAATGTATTTTATTTGCCTTTTCATTCCTTTGAATGGCAATTGGCAGTGTAAAGGGAAAAATACATGTACTAATTGATTGACTTGCATATTCTGATGATCCATTTTTTATTATTACAACATTTAATTTTATTAGAGATAATCTGAGCATAACATTTTGTACTGTACTGTATAGTCTGTATAACTCATAGAATTTATCAAATGACATATACCAGCTTTCACCACCACCAGGAACATTGTGCAGCCAGAAACAACACTAGCAGTAAACTGACAATCTGGCTGCGGATGTTTTCCAATTATAAACAAGAGTGCTAATGAAGGTATTAGTTGTACATTGATTATGTAAAACTTTAGTTAATCTATTTCTTTAATCAACCCAATCTAGTTATTATGACCATAGAACATCTTTATTACAGTTGATTATGCTTTTACTGAGGACTTTAACACCTAATACCATGTCCATGTCCAATTTTTATTTGCTAATATCATATATTAGTCATTTGACACACATGTTGTATCTAGATTCAACTAAATGAGTGCGCTACATATAGTGCATCTACACTCCAGTTTACTTGTTAGTGTTATTGACATAAAAATCTGATTGCTTTAATGGTTAAGGGTATTCTTCAGCTTTAAACAATACTTGAACAACTTTAAATCTTTTGAGGAATACACAGCAGCAGAGAGACAAAAAGATTGTAACAGCCGACTCACTCTCCAAAACTGGCAGCTACACCACCAAGTTGGCAAGTTGAGGACGTTAGACCCGACAAGCCGTACTTCTTCCAAATAAACTTCCCCCAAATGATGATCAAAAATAGCCAAAATACAAGCAGTATCTAAAATAATAAAGTGAGTATATATTGATAAAGAAAGAAATTAACAAACTCCAAACAATATATATATCATACCCCAATCAACCCCGACATAACATTCAACCCCAAAACTGTCCGGCGGAAAATAACTTTGTGCTGCACTTTTTCTTTTTATTAATATACAATACAAACCCTCCCTTGACCCCACACTGAACATGAACTCAATAAGACACACAGAAAGTATGAAACACACGTAAAAGTCCAGAAGATTTAACGGAAAATGGATAATGTTTGTGAACCTGGTTCAGCTGGAAAAATTGTCCTACGGAAATTGCACAGAAGAAAATGATGGCTTGCTCCTTTAATATTAGCTAAATTACCATGTAAATCAATACATTCACAATCTCTTAGCAAACATGTTTTGTAAGAAAATAATCTTTCCCATGTATCAAAATGATGTTTGCTGCATGTGTTTTATAAAAGCTCCCAGATTTGTGAAATCATAATAATATCTGTCCTGGTTCCACACAGATTTGCCTTGGTGTCCATTTCAACGCACTGTTCGCATACTTCACATCTTAAGAGTATGCATTTTTTTTAATTAACATTTTTTTTTTTTTTTTTGCAGGCCTACCTTCAGCTCTTTCCTTGCAACTTTTGTCCTTTGCCAGTAAACATGCATTTGTGTTGCTGAATAGCTGCATCCTGGTGCAAATTTTCTTTTCTACATCAACTCATCTAGAAATCCTGGGATTTTATAATCTCAATCTTGCTCCTGATGCATCAGCAAAAATAGTAGACAGTCAAATCTGCAAAGGGATTCTGCTTCTTCTAGACAAGGCCGGACTTATATGTATCCTTTTAATGATGAGATTGACTAATAACATGCATTTCTGTACCTGAATAATTCACTTCCTCCATTCTCTGTCTCGTTCTTCATTTTCATTAATGACCTGTAGCATATGCTGCACAAGCGTGACTTGTAATGAGTGTCTTTTAATTAGTCCAACAATACTTTTCCTAAAAATTGTATATAGTTTAATTCGATTTGCTTTCTTAACATTTATGTATTTTTTTTTTACATCCACTTTTACACTGTATTCATATTGTTCCCTTCTTAACAAATCATTTTGAGAACACTTTAGTATCGATAACACATTTCTGAATGGCCAAAGATCAATTCTGCTTTTTCTCTGTGTTTTTTTTTGTGTTAGTGAATGACTACTATTAGTGCTGGGCAGTATGACCAAAATTCTATATCACGGTATTTTTCAAAATTATACCGGTTTTACGGTACTGGATGGTATTTTTTTCCCATGCATGAGTGGATATTAACCACATTTTCCATTGCAATTACTGGTTAAGAGTAACCTATTCCACTGTCATGAGAATTGTACATGGTACAAAAAAACATTTTAATGTGCACACAAGTATTAATACAGGTTTGCATGGCCCCATAAAGTGAGGGGTGGCACTAATGAAGGGAAGGAATCACATTGCATGACAGATGCAGTCAAAATATAGAGCATTTTTATTGAACAAATTTTGCAAACAACTTAAACTAAAATTTTGACAACATATTTTCAACCATCCAAAGAGGCATTTAGACTTAGTAAAATATCCAGAGGTGCTTGTCAAAAGTTGTATTGCACTGAACATGTCTTAGAAAAGGAATAAATAGTAAATATTTTTTGTAAACCACCTACACTTTGTTAACATTAATAATCTCTGTCCACTGACACGTTAAAGTGACTTTTTAAACAACTTTACTATCATTAAACTGCATAATATTTAAACTAATAAATAACAGCAATACAATAAATAATAGTGCAACTTCCAGTAATAATACTATTACTTCCAAGACTTCAAAGCCCAGTGTGCATTACACAGTACTCACCAAATTAAAATAAAACAAAAGAAGTGCAACTTGGTAATGACATCTTTACCAACTGAACCATCATTAAGGCAAACTGCATTAATGTGGACCTTGATTCAAGCCAAGCTATATACATAAATAATAAAACTGCAACTTGCATTTATAATGCTATTTGTGGTATAGCCCTACGGAAGCGTATTAGGGCCACAGTGAAGAAAAAAAAAACTATATGTCGAGATTAAAGTTGACATTTCCACCTTATTCTCATAGTTTATTTTGTCATTAAAGTGGAATGTCGTAAACTAAACTTCATCCTAAAATCAATGTTTCATTTTCTAGATTTTCTCAAATCCCTTCATAAGTTAATGTAGCACGTTAAATGCTTAGTGTTAAGTGTTCCCCGACCCAGTTGTTAATCGCTGTACGCGCTTCTTAAACTGACTTCCTCTACACTAAGAGGAGGCGCCGGCAGCGATCGCCGCACAGAGTACATTCACTTCATTATATTCCTGCTCTCTGAAAATGTAGAATGCTAAGATAAATTTTCATGATAAAATGCATTAAAGCAGGTATTAAACATGCACGGTAGTGTTGCACCCTCGCAGTAAGGGGTCCCCAGGTGTACGTTCAGTATAGAGAACTGTATTGCAGGTGTGACGAGGCTCCAAAAAACTGGATATATAAATGAGTATCGCACAGGTTTAACTTAAATATTGTTTAAATATTGAGTTTGTGATCTGGTGGTCGGAGACACGAACACAGAATTCAATGCATGTTCTTCTGAGCTGGCTTTCTTTATTGCATGCGTGCTGTCTCTGTCTGATGTACAAACCCGCAGTTCCTATCTTTCCTTTTTCTTTCTCCACATAACCAATCACCACATGATAAACGTCTTTGTGAAATTAAAACTAGTTGTAAACTTAGACCACAGAGTGTTCAGAACTTTAAAAAAATCTTTGTTATACATGTTTAATTATTCCATTCATTCAGGGTTGCGCCCATCCCAGTAAGCATTGTTTGCGAGGCAGGAGCAAATCCTGAATGTGGCGCCAGCACATAGCAGGGTGAATACGAGCAATGCATACACTAGCAGGGTTAATATAGCATAACAAAACCCCACATCCTACATGACTTTGAAAGGAAACTGAAGCACGTCGAGTAAACCCACCAGAAAAACATGCAAATTCAAAGCAAGGAACAACCGGGACCCCATTGCTGCGAGGCAGCAGTGCAACCCCCACGCCACCGTGCCCTCGCATGACTAATACATGCTTTAATGCATTTCATCATGAAAATTATATCAAGTATTTATCTTAGCATTCTAAATGTTCAGGGAGCAGGAATATCATGAAATTAATGTATTCTGTGTGCTGCCTGCACCTCTTCTTAGTGCAAGAGGAAGTCAGTTTAAGAAGCATGTAGCGATTAACATGGCTCCGGGAACACTTTACACAAAGCATTTAATGTGCTACATAACTTATGACGGAGTTTGAGAAAATCTAGTAAATTAAATATTCATTTTAAGGTGAAGTTTAGTTTATGATGCTCTACTTTAATAACAAATTACGAGAATAAAATCAACATGTCGACTTTAATCTCGTCATAAGCATCAAGATTAAAGTGGAAATGTCGAAAATAAAGTCAACATGCTGTCATACTATTACACAGTACCCAGTTACATTACACAGTATTGAAAAAAATAAAACAAGTACAACTTGGCTTGCAGTATTATCCAGTAGTACAGAAACAGTATTCACACATTTGAACATAATGGTCCACATCCGACCTTTTAAATCCAAAGTATCTCCAGACAACAGACGTGACTCCTTTTTCCAGCAAAAGTTCTTGTTTCATCATTTTCAACTTTATCGTCTGCTACAGCTTCAGTTTCGGAATGTTCTCTGTCCATTTTAACCGCGCAATACCTCCACTACCGCATGTACTCCATTGCACACCTGTTTAACGGTGTAGCAATGAAAAAGAGCCTCCGCGCGACACCGGTGTAGCAGTGAAAAGGTCAAGCTTAAACAGTTTCCCGCAGCGCCACGTTCCGAACATTGTTTAGGCAATTTAACTGGTGTTGCGGTATAAGAAAAATCCATATCATAACAAAAATAAAAAATGGTTTTCGGTATGAACCGGTATACCGCCCAGCACTAACTACTATATAATCAAAGCTATTTTAAATTATAGCTAATAAAGCTACACACTGTGATTGTGAAGTATTTGTAGAATTATTTTGTTGCTTAGTTTTTAAATTCAGTTATTTAAATTTCATCTAATGCGTTTCCTTTCACGATATACTGCCACTTTGATTTGGTTTGGTTTGGTTCAAGTTGTTTAAAGATAACACTTTTTCAGGTTTTCCATGAATAAACGGGCAATATTCTTCTGTATCCTATTTCACAAGGGGAACTTTATCTTGTGATGAGTTACATACACAAAGAATGTTTTGTGGGAGGAGGTCTAGCAATTTCTAAATTTGATAGCTTTTGTTCACCTGCACATGCTATTTTGAATAGAGTGTTTCAAAGACCTTCAAGATAATGGATTAACAACCATTTTAAACAAATTTTGCATTTTGGTTATTAGGCATGGACTTTTTTTTACATACCTGCAGCATAAGTGTTATTATCACTTGTGCCCATTTTATTTTCCTAAAGCGGCTGTATTTTAATAATAATGTTTGTTTTTAACATCTCCCTAAAATGCAAGCTTGCAGCATATGACACGCTGTAATAAATCTTTAACATTCTCCTCTAAGACCTATATAGTACTACTGATGGGAAACATCTTGCCAGTGTGAACTTGGTGTTAAGTCGGATTAATCCAGAAGAAGATGAATACAAGTTATCTTCGTTCATGCTGCTCAGAGTGTCACACAGTTTAATCACAGTTGCTGCAATTACTTGCTGTGGCTTTGCTGTCTCTGTTAACTTAAACAAATACTTCAGGTAACATAGTTTCTTTTCCACTTGAACTAGTTGCATGAGAGTTTAGATTATATACTGTGCTAATAAAATACAAAGATGATCCCACAGGTGAGCTTTAATCTCAAACTTATTATTAATCTGAACAAATACTTTTGCTTTACTTGGGACTTAATTATTTTTTCCAGAGAACATCCACAGGATTTGCTGTGTAGGCATGTACAAGAGCAACTGCCTCTGAAGAGAGACATAGCCCTTGATGAGGACAGCTTAGAGAGTACTACCTATAGTGAGATTGCACTTGGGCTCCCATTCAAAACAGAAAGGTAAGCCAGAATACATGGTGAGAGACAGGAGGTTTGCTTTCAATTTGTTCAGGTTGAAGTAGAGTGGTTTTTACTTAAATGGGCCTTTAAATAGAAAATTATTCATAGTCTTCTGATTTGTAGATTCTTTTGCTTTATTTTCAGTTTCATTTAGTAACAGCTGGCTAAAATGTATTTTCATAGGGTATTATTTCACAATCTACTGGTAATTTCATTTGATTCAATTTCAAAAATTCAAATTTTGTTTGTAGTTAATGCTTTTTAAGATTTTTCAAGAGTAAATAGGCAATGTTTCTTCTTCTTTACACTTTTTAGTAAAATGTAATGTAAAATCTGGTATATAGAAATTCTTGAATCAACAGCAAATGAGGGTTTACCGGATACCAATGATTCCCACTTATATTCTCATTCTCATTTGTCGCCTGTTCTGTACACTGAGTATTGCTCTTTGGTTCCCTTGGTGCAATACTTTCTTTGTAAAGCTTTTTGTGGCACATAGAACAAGAACACAAAATTATTCTTGTGAATCTGTGCCTTCTTCAAGGTCCTGGGAAGCAAGATTGTCTACTTTGTGCAGTAAGGTGGCTCCTGCTCCAGTTTGTACCACTAAAGTATTCACTCCTTGGTATCATCATCTTCCATATATTCATCTAAGAGAAACTATCAATCCGACTCGAACTTCCTCATTTGCCTCCTTCCTGAAGACTTTTATCTGTGTCCAAAGCCATGGTGGGCAGAACCCAACTGGAGAATTTAGTGATATGGCTAATAGTCAAAGCCTGTCTGTCATGCATTTTAAGGACTATAAAGAACATACACCCATTGCAGTTTCTGCATCAGAATTTTCTGTTTTTGTACTTTTCATTTCCAATGATAAATCTCGAGTAACTGTGGCAGTTTGGGACCTGCTGGCCAATGAAGTTGCATATCATCCTCTTGGTGATTACTGTGTGACAGTTGAGTCTAGTGAGGAGGAGCAGCTTTGTATTATTCTAAAAGGTAGGGACACTTGATACTTTCTCTTTTACCATAAATTTAATATAATTTAGAGATGTTTGTGCATAGTAGCACAGCAGAGGTATACCAGTTGTGGGTTAGACAGCAAATATTCTCTGGATCTTTCTTAGAGTCAGGATTGTCCATGATCCTTTTTGGCTTAACACAAGAGGAGCTGCTGAACAGGCTAATCATCTATGGAAGTGCTGGAACCGTTGATTCACTATGCCATCTGAATGGCTGGGGAAGGTGTTCCATTCCCATCCCTGCCTTAGAGGTATGTGTTTTTTTCCCTGAACTACTGTATTTTACTGAAACTTTATGTAGTCCTAATTGCATTGTTGAGTTTTTGCAATTGTCATTTTTGTCGGCTCCACTTGGACAGTCTATTTCAAAAAAAAAAATTAAAGTTTGTTGCTAGGGATAGTGAATTGTAATCATATATTTGTTTGATTAGTTTCTACTGTAGGACTCATAAAGAAGAGCACAGGAAAATTAGTGTGAGAAAGTTAATGCCTGTTTTTTGTAGTGTCTTTTCTAAATAATTAGGAAAACAATGTAGTATTAAGAAATATAATTCAGATATCTGTTACCCATCTTTGGTATTTCCCTTACAAAGTAGTCATCACTGCTCTGTAAAAATAAAAAGTTTAAAAGTAAATGAGAAGGATTACTGTTATTTAGAAAAAACAAAGAGCTATATCAATGAAATACTGGTGTATTTTGGAAAATACAGTTAAACTTCAATTTAAAGTTCCTTTTTTTGTGCCATCACTTTTTTGACATTAATTGTGTGAGTGATACAAGTTGTCTACCAGAGGGTACAGAGATATCTATGTTGAATGTGCCCTGCATGTGCAAAATGAGTGAAAACTGTGCAGAAGACGGTCAGACACGTGACGTACTAGATGGATGCAGGTTGTTGTTCAGTTTAACGTAATTTTAGTTCAGGACATCTGCCAATTTTTCATGTTATGATGGCAAGGAATAGAAATAAAAAATGATAAAGCTAACTGTTGCTTTGAGCATGATATGGGTGATGTTGTATTTCAGTCTTCCTTTGCTTTCTTTGACTGATGGGATGTTTATCATATGCTTTGAAGTGCAAGGTGTTATTTGCTGCCCAGGTAATATGAGACATAGTTGCTTTCTTTAGTGCAAAGTTTAGGTGCAGTAATGGATGAAAGTTTGCTAATGCTGTAGCATGTGTAGAATTGGCATAGTTTAGGTAAGATTTTATTTTAAATATTGTGAAAGATAGAGGCACTGTCGACCCCTTGAACCCTCAGACCATACGTCAGACACCAGATAAAAGTCCAAAATGAATATTTATTATAATAATAAAGTGCACAAAGCACCCACCACTCCACTATACTCATAAATAAACAAATCAATAACTATCCTCCACACTCCCAGACGCGTTGCCACCCTTCCACCCAGCTCAGCTCAACATCTGGGATTTCCCACAATCCTTTTATAGTCCTTGACCCGGAAGTGGTTCTGTCCCTCAGTCCATATGACTTTCTATCACTTCTGGGTCAGGTAAAAACTTCTCCTTTTCTTCAGCCCGGAAGTATTCATTTCTTCTGTTCCCGTGACTTGGAAATACTTCCGGGCTATACGGAAAGCATAAATCCCTGGGCCTCCCTGCAGCGACTCCTGGCAGCCCCCATGGTATCCATCAGGGCTGTGAAGAAAAACTCCAAGGTCCATGATTCCCTGCTGGCATTCGGGGCACCTCCATGCTGCAAGGAGGGCTCCATCTGGCGGCTTGGAGGTGTTGGCTGGAATATATGGCCGGCAATCCCTCACAATATGTATATACACTTAATAGTTTTAATGAATGTATATCACAGTATTTTGAAATTTCAGTTTCAGGATTGAAATGTATTATGCAGCTACATTTGCAGATCAAGGGTCACATTCCATGTAGTTTCAAACTAGTATATAAATGCTGTGTGAATATTCATAAAAGAGATTGTTTCATATGGCCAGTGCCCTATCTTTGACTTATTTCCATGCTGAACAGAAAATAAATGGGAGTGAACAAAATCAAACTTAGGCAGCCGAGCCAAAGTTAAGTTCTTTTGCTCACTTAACTGATTTCAGTTTTAAATGTAAGTGCTCCTATTGCAACGGGCTCACTTCACTTCAACACAATTAGAAGTGAAAGTCATTTCATGCTTAAAATTCATTCTTTTATTTCATTGAGAAACAATAGGCGTAATCACATTCCTGCCACCAGGCTCAAAAAAGCCAAATGCCCGATGTCTGTACACAGTTAGAAAAGGAAAGCTGAATCAATAAACCTCTGCTTGTTTTAAGCATGTGATGATGAAGGTGAAAATGATAGTATGATTCATTTTAATGAACTGCATATACACTTTGAGGTGTGCAGTTCTGAGAATCAGGTAATTTTTGATGCTTTGAGAGCTGCATAATTGGGATTATCATTCAGAAGCACTTTATTTTGTGAATCCCTCCAGTTCAAATGACCATTACAAACACTTATTTTATCTCATCTTAATAGAGTGAACCACAAAATCTCCCAAAACATTTAAAAACCTTGCATGATTTACAGTTTTAAATCGTTTGTGAGTCCTCACACACTCCACATCATCTTATTTTCTGAAGTATGAATTTCTGGTCAACTGTAGTACATATGTTAATTGGTTTAAGCAAAATCTTAAACAAAATGTGACTGTCTTGCTTAACCTAATCTCAGGTATATCGAGTTATAAAGGTATCCCATCAAAAACTCTGGCTACATGGCATAAACATATAAAAAGATAAATAACAATAATTAACAAGAAGAAAATGAATTGTAATCCAATATGTAAACAAGAATTAAAAAAATAAAAAAATTAAAAGTCTAAATAAAACACTAATTACCTTGAGCAAGGTTTCATAATTCAAAGAGCCAAAATTTCACAAATCCATGGTCTTAGAGTAAATCAAAAGTGCCAATCTAAACAAAACAAGTTGGTCAAAAAGACTGCAAAAAACCCATACAAGCAAGCGAGCAGAGGTTCACAGCAGAATGACACCATGATTTGTGTGGAGAGATTGGGGTGAGGTGATCTGGAATCTGTCGCATTTGTTCTGTAACCTTCCATTTCCTCCTCCTTTATTATCAGATGAATATGTGGACTTTCCTCTTCTGGGTCATCTCTTGACCTCATTTTCATCAACAGTCTGTTTAAGGTCAAACCTATCTAGTTTCCACTCACTTGTCTGCTAAAGTTTGTAATTTATAACTGAATAATGGCAATTTCTCAGCCCCCTGTGCTGTACTGGCAAAACATACAAACCTACATTATTAGTTATTTATTAAAAAAAAACACACACAGAGTTTTTATTTGTCCATAGATTACAGTATACCTTATCTTTAGAAGTGCCATGTTATTAGTTTAGAACTAGACCTATTTCATCATCTGACTTCTCCACATGTTCTTTGACTGTTCTATGAATTTCTGGGGGTGAAGTTCCTCTCCATGATTCTTTCCTCTTCATTCCTTTGTCCCCCAAGTCCTTCTTCTCCTCCTGGGATTTTCTTCATCTTGCAGTTTGCAAGCCTTCATTCCATAATCCTGTTCTTTCTGAACTCTTTGTGTCCCAGCTCAACAACTCTTCCTGATCAACTACCCAAAACCTGCTTCATGCTGTACAGTTAGTCTGGACCTTGGTAGAGGATGTTCAATGATGAAATTTCTCCATTCCATCCCTTTCTAACTTTTGTCTTCCCTCTTCTGCTGTTTTTCTTCTCCAGCATATATGGGTGCACTAGTTCTCCATTTAACTTCATATTTGTTTTTTTCCCTCTTTATTGCTGTTTTGAGCATGATATTCCAAAAAAACAATGCTTTTGTTGCATTCTTATCTAATTTACTCCTTTTTAATTCAGCCCAGTGGAAAACCTATGGAACATTAGAAATAAGTATGTATAGAAAGCTGGAAAAGTTCTACTGAGCCTTGAACAGTACATTTTGCGTCAATCTTGTTCTGCATTTGTATTCTCCTTTTGAGTATTTTATTAAGGTTTGTATTTTTGAGTGACGCTACTTTGGCATGTTTTTCACTCTATCTAAACATTTTGATTAGAGTTGAATTGAATTGATTTGATTTTTGATTAACACATTGAATGGTTATGAAAAGCTCTTACAGTATTTAACCTCAAAGATAAGTACATACATGCTTCAGATTGAAAAAAAGGCCCACTAACCAATTAGAGAGTATTCTTTGAGTCTTATTATGGCTTATGCCTCTCTTGGACCATTTTTGTCTGAGTTGCACAAAGTGAGAAAACAGAATAGATAATTAGCGTTTGGCTGTCTTTCTTTTCCAATCTTTTTTGTCTTGATTTCCTTATGAATGTTGGCCATCATCATTCTTGAGACGTCTGACAACATTACTAGTCTGACTTAAATTACTTGTGACTGATTTCATTTATCAGCTTTGCTATTTTGTTTTGTAAATTTTATCATTATGCTGAATTAAATGTCTACCATTTTTTGCTTTCTAGCTATCAATTAATGTACCTCTTCTACTATCTGTGTTTTTTCTGAGAAATGAAAGCTTAAATACACATTAAAAATACTGTATGACCTTCCTTAAGGACTGTAATATAAAACTTAAAAATGGAAAGAAATGAAAACTCCCAGGACAAGAATGCAACAATTTCTATCAAAATTTTATTAACAGTGTACTTAAAAATGGTTATAATTTATTTAGTTGTATCATAAAACAGTTGCACATCCTGTACTGATTTTTTGTTTTTTTAAATAAGAGTAGATTACTTGCAATACTATGAGATGACTTTTGTCATAAATAACAACAGAACTCATAGTTACATGTATAGAGTTACGTGAAATCATTATTATGAAAGGTACATTTGCACTCACAAAGCCCCTCTTTTGCAAGATTATTTGTTTTCATTTGGCCGAGGAAGGAAAACTTTCTGTTGTGTTTTATTTCTAAAAATGCATTATTTTTTCTAATAACGGTTAATGGGTTTTGCTCTTAATTTATCTTTATTAGCAGAGGTTTTGGGGGTCTTTTCTCTATATAATGTTTTGCGTAATTAAACTACAGTAATTTATGCCATAGGTTTTGAATATTTGTAGTGCGCATTTTATCTGAAATGCCTTTATTTTTCAGGCGGGTCTGAAGAATCGTCAGCTGGACACAGTTGACTTCTTTCTGAAAAGTAAAAAGAACATCCTCAGCACATCCGTTACGTATAGTGTGCCAGAGTCTTCTTTGAACTCCTCTTATGTGCAACTGGAAAGTAGGTATCTAATGAGATGTATAGTAGTCATTGAAGTATAGATAGATACATACTTTATTAATCCCCAAGGGGAAATTCACAATGGGGTATTTGAAAAATCGGCACGATTTAAATGTGTAAATATGAGTGAATTCAGGTCATTTTGAGAGAGTGGATGAATTGATACTAATACCTACAAGTATTAGGGTTAAATAATTTATTAGTGATTAAGGAAACACATCACTTTTATTCAGAAATGAGCAAAATGTTAGCACATATACCTCCATATTATCATTAAGGATAACATAGCACCAGGTACTTCAATTTTGTCTCTTATGTTTAAAAATGTACTGTACATTTTGCATTAAGAATGAATGAATGAATGGGTGCTCTTATTATATTTTCACCTCCGTAAGTTTTGGGACATAACAAATATTTATTTTGTACACAAATACTGTCATTCTTATTTAAGGTGGAGTGAGTAATACAAGACCAAAGTATAGAATGTGAAGTTTTATTTTTGACTAATCTTTCATCTTTTTGCTTTCAGCTTTTACAGTACTGGGTTGTGCACACATAAAAGTAGTGGAACAATTTGACTATGGGTATACAGCCTCAGGTTCTAGTGGTACTTTGTTGACTATTATTTTTTGTTTTTTGGAAACTGTACTGCAGATCATGATTCTGCCAGGTGCACATTTACAGATATCTTTAAGCTTAGTTTCTGGAATAATAAAAGTGCAACTAGAAACACAGCACAGAAGTATTACATAGCAATATCAAAAAATACAAATATCTTGAGAATAAAGTAACAATTGTTGCATTTAGTATTCAATAAAAACCAGATCAATCAAAGAAAGCAAAGGTGGTTGTTGATAATCTTATTATCAAAACCGTGAATAAAAAACTTTATATCTAGTAGGCAAGGGAGTACACATTTCAGAAATAAAGTTATTAAAAAATGTTTTCAATTTTCAAAATCCACATAAATAGTAATATGTATCACATTCATGAAAGTGGTAAGTACAGAGCTTCTGCCAAGAGCTTAATGGCAGCAGCAAAATGGAAAATTGAACCTCAATCATGAAACCACTTTTAACGAGGAACTCTAAGGGCTTGTTTATACTTCACGCTCAAAACGCTTACGCACACGCATCATGACTGCCACACATTCCCAACGTTCATTTGATGCGTCCTCTGAGCATGTCCTCAGAAATTAATGCAACGCGTGTGTGAGTTGCAATATGTTGGGGGACGCAGTGTGATAAAAGTCGGAATGTGATGTCAGAGTCTCTGTTTACTATCTACATGTGACAGAAAGCCGCTATGCGGATCCTACAGGATCAATGTGCATGCTTCGATGTTTGATGAATGGTTCGATGTGGTGAAGCAAAATGCCAACATACAAATTCATTTGTGGTGCTTTTATATTCAAGTGTCACATATTCCCCATCGTAATGACATGCTACATTTTAAAGGTCTCTCATACCATCTTCTGTGCCGTCTTTTTTTTTTTTTTTGACACCTTAACAACAGTATCAGAATGTATGGCAGCGTATTTGAGCCACATAGAAAAAAATTAAGGATATGGTGAAAAAGGTGTATTTTTTGATTAAGGTGGATGTTTCGGCTTTAATCTCGAAATGTCCACTTTAACCCCTTAGTTTACTTTATCATTAAAGTAGACCGTCGTGAACGTCATCTTAAAACTGACCCAGTTGTTAATCGCTGCGTGCTTCTGGGGCTTCCTCCTGACCTGACATCAGCAATTGCCACACAGAACACATTACATTTATAAAATTCCAGCTCTCTGCCCATTTAGAATCCTTGGATTTCTACTTGATATCACTTTCACGATGAAGTGCATTAAAGCATGTATGTAACATTTTACAGATGTCGTTAATTTCATTTAAATAATGAATACTGATAATAATTACACATGTTGTGACACCACGGTCTGCCTCTCAGGGAGTCACGTCCCTTCTGTTCCTTACCTGGAGTTTGCATGTTTTCCACAGTGTGCTCCAGTTTCCTTCCAAAGACATAAAGGATTGGGGATTTGGTGACGCTAAAATGACACTAGTGCATGTGTGTGCTTGTGTTCACCTTGCAATAATCTGATGCCCCGTCCAGAGATTGTTTCTGTCACTCGCCCGATGCTTGCAGGAATGGGTGCATCCCTGGATTGATGGATTTAATCATTAAACATCCTTTTCAATGAGGCACACTTCAATTCCACCCGGGGGGGGGGGGGGTAAACGTTAACATTATTCAAAGTTATTGTCTGTTATACCTGCATTTTTATTACTGTTTAATTTAATATTGTTTTTGTATCAGTATGCTGCTGCTGGAGTATGTGACTTTCCCCTTGGGATTAATAAAGTTATCCTATCTATCGATCGATCAATATTGCGTCAAGGTGTCTTCACAATTTAATGGGTGTTTCAGGTAATTCACAACACAGTGAAGCCGAACCTGTTCTCACTGTGACATCTGGCACTGCCACCTGGTGGAATCTTCCATATTTATGTAAAGTATGCGCACAAGTGTGAACAGTACAATGCTTGCGTAACAGTAGCGTCCGCTGGAGCATGCGTGGCGTGAAGTATAAACCTGGTCTAAGAGCCAGCAGTTCATCTGAGAGAATAAATTCATGCTATGCATAAGCTATGAATCCTTGGCAAATCATCATTACATTGTCCTAGCTATTGTAAAAGACTGAGAGCGGAATGGGAAAGTGACACTGTAGCATCCGCAGCTCCAGCAGTAGTAGGTGATGGTAAGATAATTGGTGTTTGGTCTTAAGGCTGTATCCAAACTTAACCTAACAAAGAGACTTAAGTATAGGACTAATGTGATCATAGGTTTTATTGTATATAGTGTTTTCTGCAACATTTTGAGTAAGTTTTGTCACCATGCTATAAATAATATTATTACATGGCAGACACCTTCACTCGGAGTGACTTATCAGATAAATGTATATTACAGTTGTTTACTTATTTCATTAGTTAGTGCAGCCTTGAGATTTAAATTTCTAATCTCCCTACCCATCAGTTGCTTACAGTATTTAATAATAATAATAATTCATTACATTTATGTAGCGCTTTTCTCAGTACTCAAAGTGCTATCCACACAGGGAGGAACCGGGAAGCGAACCCACAATCTTCCACAGTCTCCTTACTGCAAAGCAGCAGCACTACCACTGCGCCACCTGTGTATTTGGCCTTTCTTTGTCAGTATGAGATCTATTACTTGCCTAGTTTCTTGGGCTTGGAGAAAAATGAAAGGAAATGATTGGACCTGTTAGAGTTAAATAATGTCATATAAAAACCAAGATCCAGGCCTTTAGTGACCTCTTCGGTACAGCCATCAGCAGTGTGTCTGTCTGTGGAGATAGTGTCAACTTTGTTGTGAGGTTTGCTTTCCTCGGTAGTGACATTCATGTCTCTACCCTATGAAGTCAGCCAGCAGATTGGAAGAGCATGGGGGATCAAAAGGTTACTGGAAAAGGGTGTTTGGATCTCCCGATATCTAAGCAAAAGGAAGAAGGGCCAAATCTTTAGAGTCCTGGTACGTCCTGTTTTGCTATATAGTAAATGATATCAGGTGACCTGAGACGACGACTGGACTCCTTTGCTACTGTGTCTCTTCAGAGAATCCTTGGGTACCACTGGTTTGACTTTGTGTTGAATGTGTGGTTCCTCACGGAGTCCCAAATGAGGCACATCACCTGCATTGTGAGGGAGAATCAATTACGGCACTACGGCCATGTGGTGCGATTCCCAGAGGGTGATCGGTCTATCAGGATCCTCATTGTTGAGGACCAGAGTGGCTGGTCCAGGCCAAGGGGACTGTCACATAACACATGGCTGTGGCAGATAGATGGTCATTGCCGGAGGGTGGGACTGGACCGCTTGTCTGCATGGGGAGTTGCCAAAAAGGATCCCGAGCTGTTTCATCGTGTGGTGGGTGTGGTAACACTCTGTGTCTTGGGATATTGGAAGGTATTTACAAATAAATTTTTGTTAGATTTTAACATGAAAAACAAATGATAGTGTAAAGTTGCTTTTTGTAAAGGTGTAATAGATAATTAATACAGAATTCAATTTTGCAACGACTGTTTTTGGATTTTTGCAGATGTTAAGAGTCTAACACCAGCTCTCAACTTGCTCTCATCTGCCATCAAAGACAATGATTCTGAGGCTCAGAGCAAACAATTCTCTGAACAACTGCTCAACATTACTCTCTCATTTCTTAATAAGCAAGTTCGTGAGATTATTGAGAAAACTCAAGGTAAATCTTTCCTCACACAGGATAAGTGGACCTTAACTAATAATTGTAGATTATATAAAATTCTTCTGGCATTTATGAGAAAATTGTAGCATTAAGAGACCAACAATGCCTTAATTTTTTCAATGTATATAGAGTATTAGTATTTTAAAATTGCTGTATGAGATTGTATAAATGGGATTTTTAATTTAATAAGCAGTCAAAGTGCATTTCAAAACCATTTTGGATGCTGGCCAGTTTTCATTGCTGGTTCTGTAAGACATATTAAGGGAAACTGATGAGAAATTTAGTGGATCTTTGTCCAAGAGTTGAAACATATTAAGCAACTTGGAGGGGAGCAGATGGACCTGTTTAGCTGCTTCCAAAAACCTGCTGATCATAAGTACTGGGGTAAGGGAAACTCAAGCAGTAGATAAACTAGGATTTCTAACAACAAATAGAGATTCAGACACTTCACTTTATAGAGTCATAGATGTGGAATGGACAAGTTGTTTTATCATACACATCTTCTTATATAATATGCTACTGTGGCTGTCCGTTTGTCTCTCCAGGATTTTAAATCACCTGTAGCTCACAAACCATTTGACCTATTGACCTGAAATGTGGTACACGTATACTACGTGACCTCTACTATCCGCTTTTGGGGAGATGAAGGACCTCCAAGGTCAAAGGTCAACACAGGAAGGTCAACGTCAAAAATCAAATAACCTGTAGCCTGATATTTGGTACACATATACTATGCAGAAACTCTGCACTACAGCTTTATATTAAAAAAGCAAAGAGTTCTGGAATTATTACTTTTTTTATTTTTATTTTATTTTATTGTAGAATCAACTCTTTGCAGTGGGCAGCAGGGCAGCTGTGTGGTGCATGCGTACGGGTGCCGTTCTCATCCCTACCACCTTTGCAGTCACTTCACTTCACCTATCTCTTCATATCTTAAATCATTGTACACATATATGTTCAACGAAGTATGGTCAAGTGTATTCATTGCACGTTATTGTGCAGTGTGCCGTTTTGTCTAGTATGATAATAATAAATAAATTAAGCAAATAAATGGTGATAATAGGGAACAGATGGCTTTTATTGTTCAAAACATGCCATTTTCCTTTGCCCATAGTTATTTCTGTGTGCACTAATAAAAATGTTTTTTTCTCATAATTGCCTGTCTCGGTCATTGACACTGAATATCTAAATCCTTAGAAAATGTGGGTAACAAGATATGTTTTAATATTTTCCTTAGAACTGGATGATCACATGCAGCAGTGCATTGACATTTTAAGCAGCTACATTTCTGATCTTCGCACTTTCATGAAGAAGTTTCCTAGGTTTTCAAGTGGTGAACCAGGCGTCTGTGACTCTGATGATGGTGAAAACCTTATCACCCAATGTAACCAGAGATGGAAATCTCTTCCTTTACATGTAAATAAAAGTATTTTTTATAATATTCTTTAATAAACCCTAATTATGTTGGAGTGTTTTTATTGTTTCAATTTTGCTGTCTTTGAGTAAGGAAAATTCTATTTCCAACACTTTTGCTTGCATAATCCTAGAATATCCCTGGACATTTGAATGTTTAGTATATGTCTTCTCTGTTTCTTTGTGAGGATTAACAAATGTTAACAAAGGCCTGCTATCCAACAAATCTGGAACTGTTTGAAGCAGAACTAAAATGAAATAATGAAAAATACTAATATAGAGTTTTCTTTTATGAGGAATTTATGTTTAAACTATGAAGATAATATGTTAATTATTTGTTTTCCTTCTAAATCTACTGAACAGACAAGTATTATCAAAACATTGGTAGTGAACTCTGTTTATACATTTGTAAATGCCTCTACTTGCCACCTTCCAAGGCTGAAGTGGTTTTATTTAAATGGGCTAGTTCAGAAAGATTCTTGGAACCCAGTAAATTTGTGAGCTGCTAAACTTGCATTCTTTTTGGTTAAGAAAAAAATAATAAATTGATTATCTATGTTCAAGTGATCATTTCTGAAAATTAGCAAGCTGAATTGATAATCTAACTTGCTAAATTTAAGTTTATCTCTAAGACTTCCTTCCTCCCCATTGTTTTGTGAAATTGTCCTGTCATTACCTACTTGTAATACAACAGGTAAAACTTTAGAATGCAATGCATTGCTTGTATTTATTCTGTAATAATTTATTATCATCAAGGATATCATGCTTTACAGCCAGTATTGCCTGAAAAATACCTAATTTCTAAAAAGTGTTGTTATAATATTGATAATATGTGATGAAAGTTATATAAATCTGTTATACTATATTTTGTTATTATACCATTATGCAGTTCATAATATTAAAGTGTGTTTCCAAAAAAAATGTTATTACTTTATAAAAGAATGTTTTGTTGCTACTACAAGGTACTGCGTGTGATAATGACACTCAAATATGAATTATGCAATAATGACTGATAATGCAGTCTTGATTTTTCTATATTTCTGACTTTTTTTTTGGTCAGTTTGGGATTCTCATAAGCATTTTTCAGGCAGTTCAGTGTAGTGCTAAAGGAATAAACAGTAATTTTGCAACCAACCTCTTTTTTAGGATTTTATTCAAGATGCTATCATGAGTAACCAGATCCCATTGGCTCAGGCTTATTTGAGACATCACCATGACCCTGCTCATTGTCTTGATAAGCTTCTGAAGATAGGCCTTAACTTGGTCTTTGAGCATCTTCAACAGAGGAAGGTGACAGAAGCAGGAAGGCTCTTGAGAAATATGGTAGGTAATCTAGTGTTTCTAGTTTGCTGTTGTATTGCCATGTTGTATTGTTTAACATGGAATGCAAGAACTGTATTCTTCATTCTCTCTAGTGTGAAATGTTTATTTTCTTCTACATTCTTAATATTGATTTTTCTTTAGCAATCTTCACAAAATTCCTAGACTCCTTGAACTATGGAGTCTAGGTTATAGAGCGTACACTCTACAGCAGTGCAGCTCATTACCCAACTTGTGATGTCTGTAAATAAGGGATACTGCTTACAAATGCTGTTTTGAGTATTTCCCATTTCTGAAATATTCTGTTTCAATATACTTAATATTTTTGTATTTTAAAATTATTTTGATTATCTGCAGAATGGAGGGCATAGGAAGGTTTGCTATGTTTTCATGAACTATATAGGTATGCTGGAATAAAAGTGTACAGTGTGACTGACCTCTTTTTGAATTATGAATTGCACGTTGTGCAACTTAGTTTTCCCAAAGCTAAAGGTGCTTTTTATCATATTGATAACCAACTCTGTTCTTTTTAATTGAAGAACAAATTACAGCAACATGAGTCTTGGTTCAAGTATATTTTATTCCATTTTCTGATTTACATCTTCTTGACTGTCCCTTTCAGTCCACTATAAATAGTGTAATAGTCCAGAAATAATAAATGTATTTGAATAGCTGACATATATATATATGTCAGCTATTCATGTAAAATGAATATTCATGTAAATGAATATTACTAGGGTTTGAAGTCCAAAGTCTAAAGCTTTAACCACTACACCACACTGACTGGCTAGACAATTTAGCAAACAATTATCCATTCTCATCCTAATATAAAAATAAGTGTCTTGCTAATAATATTTCAATTTATTTAAGTTCATTTTTGAATTTTCATTAAAAAACTGAAAATGTCTATGTTTACCAAAATAGTATAATATTGAATAATATATGCTATTATTTAAATTGCATCTGTCATATTTATTTGTTGTACAGGGGTATGATGTAAATAAGGAGTTACATACCATTTGCTTCTATACAGATGACAAAGATCTGCGTGACTTTTTGGTAAGAAAAAAAAAAATTAGTTTCTCTGCATGGTTGTTTACAGCCTTGAGATTGCTTTTTGTATATAAAAGCTTTACTTAGTTATAAATGTGGGCTTCCTTTCAATGAGATAAAAAAATCATACCTTTTAGTATAAAAAAATAGCTGTCTCTTCAAATCGCTCTTTGATTTACTGCAGGCTGAGCATTTACAGAAGCAGAATCACTTTTCTGAAACGGAAAGCAGCTTGCTGGAGTTCATCAAAATAGTGGAGAGGCAACTTTTGCCATCCCCTAGAGCAAAGTCTACACAGGTTGTATGTGGCACTGGGTAAGAGTAAATGAATAGTTACTACTTTAAGTCCTCACATTGAGAAACTTATTATTCTAAATATAAAGAGATGTGAGCACAGTCATATTAAAAGATAGTTGCAGACTGAGTAAAATTGTTCTTAAGATGCATGTCCTTTGCTAATTATGATTATTATGCAGCATTTGTTTAGATAGATAGATAGATAGATAGTTTAATATACATGAGAAAGGAAAAATGAACTTGCTTTAATATGTGACCTTTAAGTTGCATATTATGTGCCTCACATAAGCTGGGTGCAGTCAAGGAAAGTCAGAGGATGTGGTGTTTGGATGCAGATAAAGACCTGTGTGGTAGATCTGAGTAGAGTGGATAAATATACTGTGCTGAAATAGAACAAAATGATCCAGAAATTTACTGGATGTTTTGATTTCAGTCAGGTTTAATAAAATGTTGTGATTTGAGGATGCTTTAAAACTAAACCATATATCAGTAATTAAAGTAACATGTTAGTTCCAACTCTTTACATCCTTAATTTTGACTTCTGGCCAGTTTATACTAACTAAACTGTAACATTTGTATTAATTTGTAATGAGCTGTGATATTTTGCTTGTATTTTTTTTTTTTTTTTTTTTGACTGCCGTTTGGATCCTAGGTCTTTGCAGATGGAACAAATTGATTCAAAACACGAGGCGGTTTTAGAAAAGCTGTTAATAGATGAAACTCCTATCCAAACCAACTGTTCAAGTATACTATTGGATTGGGCCAAATGGTGGGACAAAAACATTCAGGAAGTTATCCTGCTTTCAAGACAGATTGAGGAAGATAAGTGCCCTGCAGGAGATAGCCATGGTTTAGGTAGGCAGTCATTTTAGTAAATGTAATGTTATTCACATTGTCATAACAATGAGGTGTATTTTTGAAAACATACTACATATTTTTGGCATTGTTCTTTTAGTTTCTCAAAGTTTCACCAGGGACATGGGCATAATAATATGCCTTTTAAAGTAGCTGAATAAATGTTTTGGTGCCAAAATAGTTCAATATTATAAAAAATATTTTTGTGTAAGAATGAGTGATGATAGGATTCAAATATAATTGAGGAACAGAAAACAACTATTAATAACTGAGTTGTTTGTGTAACAGATGTTGCATGTGCCAAGTACCTTTCATTTGATGCTCATTTTGCATTCTTGTTTAATATGTGAATTGGTTTTATGAGATTCAGAATGTGCTGGTCACACTAAAAGCACACAAACTGCACCTAAGATAAACTCTTGAGGATGCCATAGTCCCTGGTGAAAAGGAATGCAAATATTTGGAGGTTATGAACTCGCAGAAGGCAGCCTAGCCAAAAATCAAACCTTGCCCTTGGGTGTTTCTGCCGCAATACCAAATTTAACTTAATTGTCCTGTCGTTGGGAGTAACATTGTAGGAGTCTATTTCCGGTCATTATATTCATTTTATTTGTCCTACCAGGTATGGAAACGCACATCACTGAGGTTCTCTGGGGATACCTGACGTCCCTGCATATTTGGCAGAATATTAGAATGTGGCTGGATTTTTTTGGTGTCCCAGAGAGCATAGTTTCCCAAAAATGGCCAGCACTCTCACCAGTGGTTATCAACAGCTTCACACATTGCTGCAGCTACATGAAGAACAAAGTGCTGGACAAGCTGGCAAAGTATGGACTTTTCACCGTGCAATGTGCTTTTACATTTTATTTTTAATTATCAAGTTTTAATTTCATTTTTACCAGGCATTGCTTTCATTATTTTAGGGCTAAGCAACATATACACAAAGTTTCTAATTTCTTAGAAGTTTTAAAGTAGAATTGAAAATACACATTAAACAATCACATTTTTTAATAGTCTAGGAAAAACACACTCTGGTCAAGCTTGTTTATTTAATCCTGTATCAAGAAATATAGTCGTAGAACACAAATTAACACCACTTCCCCTTTATATCACTTCATGAAATGCCTCATTGTAAGGTGCCTGAGATTATACCAAATTTTTGTACATTCTTTCCATTGAAAATTAATTTAATTAAACATTGCAATAAAATACAAGTTAATATATATGACCCAGAGAGTGATGGAGAACTTCCAGGAATGTCTTCAGCAATATATTGCCATTTGTCTGATACAATTTTTAAAAACCCATTAAAACAAAACTGTTTTTTATGTACTTTTCAGAAAAATATACAATTTTTTTTTTAGATAGCTTTGTTAATTTTTTTATACCCCTTCAAAATGTGGGAGATCTTTATGCCCCACCCTGTATTAACTGTTGCTTTTTTTAAACTACAGAAAAACAATTTTTCTCGGCTGTAAATTGAATTCCTCTTACCAAATACCATTTTTAAAAATACATATAATTGTGGAGAAATCTAGGATTTTTAATAAACTGTTTCTTAAGGTACTTGAAACTGTACAAAGTGTACCTTGCAATGAAGGAATCTTAATGAGGCCAAGAAAAAGGTGGCAGCTTGAATGATTTTTTTTTTCTTCTTCCACCAGGAATAAGATATTTGTGACCTCAGACCTGGATGATTTTGAGCAGTTGTTGGGAAGACTGTGTCATGCTGGAGGAGTGATGCAGGATTCATTACCAGTCCCTAATTATCTCTTGTCCAATGGAATGGACTTTCACTCCCACTTCATTACTTTCTGTTTAGAGAATGGACTGCGCTACTTGCTATATGTTTATCTGGAATATTACAGGCAAGTGAGATGGAGCTTTTACTTTTATGGTCTCTGGCTGACCAAGGCAGTAAAGTATATGATTATTATTATTATTATTATTTTTTATTTCCTCATTTGGGCCTGTACATTTTTTGTTTTACAGGAATTTTCCAGATTCATATGTCTGCTCTTATTGGCAACCTTAATATGTTTTTTCTTTTGCACTGTCAATCCACTTAACAACATTTTGTTATAGTTTTATCTTGTTGTTTTCCTGTTTTCTCCATGTATCCATACAGTGTACATTTTGTAAGAATAAGTATTAGATGTGGAGGCAGCTGAGGGGTACTGGTGGGCCAAGCGTGTGGCGGCATCGGCTGTTGCAGAGGCAACAACTTGGGCATGGAAGGAGTTTGGGGAAGCCATGGAAAACGACTTTTGGTTGGCACCGAGAAGGTTCTGGCAAACCATCAAGCACCTCAGGAGGGGAAAGTGGTGCTCCACCAACACTGTGTACAGTGGAGATGGGGGCCCTGCTGACTTCAACTGCAGACGTTATTGACCGGTGGAAGGAATACTTCAAGGATCTTCTCAATCCCACCAGCATGTCTTCCTTAGAGGAAGCAGAGCTGGAGGACTCTAGGGGGGGCCCGTCCATATCAGGGGCCGAGGTCACAGGTAGTTAAAAAGCTCCGAGGTAGTGGGACCCCTGGGATGGACAAGGTCCACCCCGGGTTCCTCAAGGCTCTGAATGTTGTGGGGCTGTCCTGATTGACACATCTCTGCAGCATCGCATGGACATCGGTGGCAGTGCTTCTGGAGTGGCAAACCAGGGTGGTGGTCCCCCTTTTTAAGAAGGGTGACCGGAGGATGTGCTCCAACTATAGGGGGATCACAATCCTCAGCCTCCCCGGTAAGGTCTATTCAGGGGTGCTGGAGAAGAGAGTTCGGTTGATAGTCGAATCTCGGATTCAAGAGTAAAAATGCGGATTCCGTCCCGGCCGTGGAACACTGGACAAACTCTACACCCTGGCCAGGATCCTGGAGGGGGCATGGGAGTTTGCCCAACCAGTCCACATGTGTTTTGTGGATTTGGAAAAGGCATTCGACCGTGTCCCTTGAAGCATCCTGTGGGGTGTGCTCCAAGAGTACAGAGTACAAGGCTCGTTGTTACGAGCCATTCAGTCCCTGTACAGGAGGAGCAGGAGCTTGGTCCTCATTGCCGGTAATAAGTTGAACTCGTTTCCTGTTGAAGTTGGACTCTGCCAGGGCTGCCCTTTGTCACCGATTCTGTTCATAAGTTTTATGGACAGAATTTCTAGGCACAGCCAAGGAGCGGAGGGGGTCTTGTTTGGTGACCTCAGAATCTCGTCTCTGCTATTTGCGGATGATGTGGTACTGTTGGCTTCGTCGGACAGTGACCTCCAGCTCTCACTGGAGCAGTTCGCAGCCAAGTGTGAAGCGGCGGGGATGAGAGTCAACACCTCTAATTCCGAGGCCATGGTTCTCTGCCGGAAAAGGGTGGAATGCCGTCTCCGGGTTGGGAACACATTACTGCCTCAAGTGGAAGAGCTCAAGTATCTCGGGGTCTTGTTCACGAGTGAGGGAAGAATGGAGCAGGAGGTTGACACATGGATCGGTGCGGCATCCACAGTAATGCAGGCACTGCAATGGTTCGTTGTGATGGAGAGAGAGCTGAGCCAAAAGGTGAGGCTGTCGATTTACCAGTCGATCTACGTTCCTACCCTCACCTATGGCCACAAGCTTTGGGTAGTGACTGAAAGAACCAGATCGTGGATACAAGTGGCCGAAATAAGTTTTCTCCGCAGGGTGGCTGGACTTTCCCTTAGAGATCGGGTGAGGAGTTCAGTTATTCAGGAGACACTCTGAGTGGAGTCGCTGCTCCTCCGCATTGAGAGGAGCCAGTTGAGGTGGTTTGCACATCTGGTCAGGATGCCTCCTGGACGCCTCCCTAGGGGGGTGTTCCGGGCATGTCCCACTGGGAGAAGGCCACGGGGCAGACCCAGGACACGCTGGAAGGATTTTATCTCCCGGCTGGCCTGGGAACGCCTCGGGGTCCCTCCAGAGGAGCTGGAGGAGGTGGCTGGGGAGAGTGAGGTCTAGGCTTCCCTGCTTAGGCTGCTGCCCCCACGACCCGACTTCGGATAAGCGGTGTACAATGGATCTATGGATGGAAGTATTAGATCGCTTGCATTGTCTAAGGCTGCATGTCCATACAGTTAAAGGTGACATTTTCAAATATAAACCTGATGTATAGTACTTATTAATCTTAATTCTGTTTTTTACTGTAATTACACAATCAGGCGGGTTGGGCAGGATGTTCAGTCTTTGACATTTAATTGCAATTTTGAACTTTGAGATTCTGACATTTCAGATAACTTTTACATGTAGGCTTGATTTTAAAAGGTCACAAGAATATTATTTGAAAGTAATTATGAAAATAGTTTTACTATTGCTAATATTTAGTATTGAACACAGCTAGAAATAGACTACAGAATTGCTTGACTTAGGAGTCTACAATTAAAACCTCTCAGATTTACAGTGTCATTAATTTAAAATGTAAGACCAAGGAATTCAAAGAGAAACTGTAGGATATTATAATAACAATGAAACAAGGATGACACACAGCATTGACCTTCTTCTATTTTCAGGCTAAATCTGAGCAACTGCCCTATCCTGGCTGATGAAGTTTTATATGTGGCTCACCCATGGTTTGAATTGTTAGTCAGGTTTCAGGAGATCACCAAGAGTCCAAAAGGTAAAGCTGTGATGACTTTAAGTAGAGCATTTACTGTAAGTGGAAAAGATGAGAAGAAATAGATTGATGGTATAGCAGATTTCATCGGGTACTCTACAGGTACTTTACATTTCCTTAACACATTCTTGTTGGGTTCATCTGCAACAGTAGATTAACCAAACCTAAATGTGTCTGTTAGTATGCCTTGGGGTGGCATACCATCAAGTTAAGTGTGTTAATACCATTTTTGTTTGCCATCTTTAGTGTATTATTTGGTGATGTTTATATATAGTGTGTGTAAAAGTGACAAGTAAAATGAGCAACTGTGCATTAGCTCTGGGAATTATTTTTTCTTGACATCCCCTTTCTTGAATGCAAATCTTTTTTTACCTATTTTATGCTTATCTATCTATATATATAATTCATTAAGTCGCCGACAAGTAAGACCCCCATGGCGCATGCAGGACGGAGCCACGCCCACCAACTCTAAGACCATTGGATACGACGACAACTCGCAGAGCCACGCCCACCAACTCGGACGCGATGCCTCGGAAAACACGTCGTCATTTATGTTCGTCTGTGCTAGAGTCAACATGCACCTCTGAGCCACGTTGACTGTTCATAGAGGCATGTTTCTCGTGGATGTGAATCGCTGTATGCAGCATGTAAAACAGTTTGCGAGGGGTATCCCATGGGATCCTTAAAACAATCCTTTAAAACTGAGGTTAAAACACAATGAAGGAAGCAGTCTTTAAAAACCAATAAGCCCTGTGCCTCTTTATCATTAGCGTTTCACCTGCTTCACCGATACAGGCCCTGCATCAGTCGAGATGCTCTCTCAGCAGCTGACCTTCTCTGTGCCTGACTCCACTACTGTCAGTCGCCTGATTAAAAATGGCCTTTTGAAGGGGGGCTATGGACCCGCTATACCACAGGAACACCTGTGACATTGCCTTCGAGCCTGCTCTCGCTCACTCTAACGTACCGGCTTTCTCTCTCTCCTCGCTCGCTAGCACACTGCACAGGGGAGAAACGCCCACAGCATGACTCCACCCGGAAACCGTTTCAGCCACACTTCCACGCCCCTCGCTACGCTGTGAGCGCGGTGATTATTTATTTAAAAATGGCCTTTTGAAGGGGAGCTGTGAACCCGCTATACCACAGGAACACCTATGACATTGCCTTCACATTGCTTTCCTTTTATTTCTGATCCTGTCGAGCAGATCAGACACCCAGGCAAACAACACTGAATAATCAATAGCTGCAACTACTTTACCCGCCCCAACTCTTCACCTGAGTCAGTTTCGTCTGTGTTCAGCAGTGTTTCCCAAACTCCGTCCTGGTGAACCCCTGTGGCTGCAAGGTTTTGTTCAAACCGGATTCCTAATCATTAATGCCGGTGAAACTCATCCGGGATAAGTCGGTTTTTCAAACGCAGCCGTGTAGCAGATTAGTCTAGCAGACTAGCTGGATGTAATAATCCGAGATGAATGCGCGCCCCCGCGCTGAGTGAAAAGCCAATGTATATTGAGTCTAGAAAACATGATCAGCAAGTCTTTGATCGGCTGCAACAAAATGATGAAAGAACAGGCGCATTTTTTTCACACAAGCTGTGTGGGTGGGTGGGTGTTAGTTAGTTAATTAGTTACTCGAAGGATTTCAAGATTTAATATGCACAAGCGGTAACACTGCAAAAGTAGCCCAAACCAGAAAAGACAGCTGGCAAAAAGTGGCTGACAAATTAAATGCGTGTGCATTTTGCAAATGTTAATTTTTTTCCCTCTGCTTAAAAAACATTAAAAAAGTGGCGTGATTATGCAGCGTATACTACGCCGCAGGTTGGTATGCAGCGTGTATAACAGTTTGTTTGTTGCGGATAATTTCCCTTTTACACGAAGACAATTTCCTGTTAGATTGGCCTTTGCAATGACAATTAATAAGACACAGGGCCAAACTTTCAAAAAGATATGCATGTATCTGCCAAAACCAGTTTTCAGTCACGGACAGTTGTATGTTGCTCTCTCCAGAGTTCCATCTTTTCATTCACTTACTGTTGTATCCTCAAACCCACCCCTTTTAGACAACTGTGTCTTTCCGGAAGTGTTCAGCCATCAATAAACAATCATGCGGTGTATGCCTGCAGGAACACGTAGAGAGAGAGAGAGAGAGAGAGAGAGAGAGAGAGACGGACACACACACACACACACACAGGCGCGCGCGCGAGAGAGAGAGAGCGCACTGGACGCATAAGAATAATAATACTTCATTACATTGATATACCGGTGTTTTCAGTATTCAAAGCGCTATCCACACAGGGAGGAACCGGGAAGCGAACCCACAATCTTCCACAGTCTCCTTACTGCAAAGCAGCAGCACTACCACTGTGCCACAAGGCAGTTAAAGAATGCACCGGGCTCGATTTTGTTTTCACTTCTGTTTACAGCGATCGGGTCGTAGCGTGCATTATTGCAATGTTACTTTTCTTGGTGGCTTATTACATTACGGATGTTTCACATGTTCATTTTTTTCTCTGTGCTTAAAAGACATTAAAAAAAGTGTTTCTCAATTGTGACTCCGGAACAACTCAGTACGCAAGCTATATTAAGCGTCAACAATGAAGACTCGCTACACCTTAATGAACAAGTGCTGAAACTTATCCCTACCGACGAAGTAAATTTCACCAGCGTGACCTCCATCGTCACAGACGATCCCGCTTTCAGTCACGGACAATTGTATGTTGCTCTCTCCAGAGGTCCATCTTTTCATTCACTCACAGTAGTATCCTCAAACCCACCCCATTTGGACAACTGTGTCGTTCAGGAATTGTTCACCCATCAATACATAATTATGGGCATATGCTACGCCGCGGGTTGGCTAGTACTGTATAAATCAGTATAGATACATTATTCTTTTTTGGCTTCATAGGTGTAGCATGATGCTTTATCTCCATTAATTTGTTCATTTTATGAACCTTCATAATCCCCTACTATTCTTGTAGCATCAGCCTCCAAGCAGGAGACAACCCTAAGATTCTAGTCCATTACAAAGCCCTTCCACACATAAACACAAACCTTAAATGTTTAGAGATGCCTGCTAATTCAACTTTGAGATGTGGGAGAGATGAGGAACAACTTGAGAAAGTCCATGCAGACATGAGTGGGAGGTGTAATCTCAGATGGTGTCTGGGCCAGCATTTGAAACCAGGACTATAGAGCTATGCTGCAGCACTAAACACTGTGCCATAATGTCACAAAGAATGATACATGATGTATGTTATCCGTTTATACCAAATACAGTATATCTTTAATTAATATCATGTCTAATAATTTTAAACTATTAATGTACTGATATCTTTAAGTGGTCAAATAACTGAAAATTTCTACTGCTTCAAATATTTCACATGAACTTTAGATATGTTTTTAAAGTAGGTTCTTCACAGATTGTGGTAACTGCATATCAGTATACTATTTCAACAAGCAGAGTACTATGTGCATGTAGCATTAAAAGTAATACTCTTAAAATCATAAACAAACTCCAGAAATATTTTATTAATGTTATGTCTGGAAATGATTCTCTGATGGCATATATTTGGCCCCCAGTAAGCTTATAAGGAAAATGTTATGCTCTTGGTCAGAGCTTTGATCTGAGGTGACTTACCAGGTCAGGATAAGCTATAGCTGTTTGCAGATTGGTTTTTTTTTTTTTTTGTTTTTTTTTTGGTAGTATTAGTACAGGCAGGTTAAGTGACATAGTTTGTCAGCGGCATAGTGAACAAGAGGTGAGAATCAAAGTCAAAACCTTGTTTTAAAGTCCGGTGATGAAAATTCAAGGGCTAATTTCTGGGAGTGAATTGCTACTATCTTTAAGTGATTAGGCCTAATTTAGTTTAAATATGTTCAACCCTAGAGTTTTACAGATATTAACAGCTTATGAAATACAGCTGGATAGCACAAACAATTGTCCAAAGCCATTTGTTTTATATTTCAGCTGTCAGTATTCTTATTCTTTCGCTCTTTTTCCCTACAGATCCCTATGTCATATTCCAGTCTAGCCTGACTAATGCCCATATACTGATCCCTGGCAGCCAAGCTAGTGTAAGCAGTATGCTGTTAGAAGGTCACACCTTACTGGCTTTGGCAACTTTAATGTTTGCCCCTGGAGGGTTTGATGAGGTAGGGTTATTTTCTATTTACTAATAAGACTTTTTTCCCTCTGTATCATACCTCTGTTTAAGTATGTGCTTTTATTTTCTAAAAGGTTGTTGGGCAAAAAGATGGAGATGAATCGTCATGGAAAGTGGACCCGCAACTTTTAAAAATGGCTCTGGCCCCATACCCAAAGCTTAAATCTGCATTGTTCCCTCAGAACTCTTTTCGTGGCATTCCAGCCCCAGACATCTCCATCTACAATCTTATTCAGGTATTGTGAGATTACCTAATGTGTGCTTTCTTGCTTTTCTAATTTTGGTATGAGAGTTGGTATGAGTTTTTTGTTTTTCTTTCTTCTGTTGGCCTTGGCTATTCCTACATTAGTGGATACTGGTCTAATTTGTCTGGTCACATCTCTCATTAAGCTGTGTTATAAAGTCAAGTTAAATGCTGAGCATACTGGACAGAAATAAGCATTTTACATGCCATATTGCAGATACCTCAGCAGTTCAGTGTAAGGTTGCTGATTAAATGTGTGTTCACAGGGAACAAACTTTTTATTAACAAGCGGATCAAATGCCGAAAAATGTAATTATTGTTGTCTTGATGTATGATGTGACCTGATGTGCTTTTCTGGCTTTGAAAAAAAATCACCAAAGTCACATGCATGATCATAGAATAAGTGTCAGAAATATGCACTCGATCAAAATAACACAATGCCAATCAGCAGATGTAGTAACAAGACTGGGAGCATACTATACCTAGTTGCATAGTTGATAACTACACCCTACTTCTGTGCTTTTGACCACTTCAGGGAATTTTTGGAAGGTATATGTTATTTTTTTTAATGGAACAATAAACTGGTATCTTGTTTTTGTGGTGTCAAATGAAGTTTTAGTTTTTTTAAGCATGAAATTTTGTATTGTGGTGGACTGGCTGAATTTTAAGCCTTAAAGAAATTATTATAGAAGGATAATTTGCTTCTAAGAACATTTCCACACTCCCTTCCTCTTCTTTCCTACAATTATGTGTAATAGTTTTTTTTTAATTCCTTAGGCCATCCAAGGGCTAATGTGTCTGAATTATTCAAAAAGAATGAATAGGTATCGCTAGAAGACAGCCATTAAAATTAATCAAAATGAGCTTCTGAACTTTCATTGTATCTTAAATTGTATTTAATTGACTTTAACACAGTCAAGGTCACATTGCAGATGGCATTTGGATGGCCGGGTTTTAACTTGTGATTTTGCTGGTTGTTCAATTAGAAATTTTAGTCTAGCTCTCTTTGTATTCTATATACTGTAGTTTCTGTTACTTTTTATAGAAAGGGATTGTACTAAAATGTGGATGTGTACTCATTCCATGTTCTTCATCTTTACTGAAAAGATGTAGTTTAGAAAAGAGTGCACCTCCCTAATGAGGCTAGAACAAACTTCATGAAGTCCCTGTCCTCTAACATGTCTAGAGCACATCTAAAACAAAGCAATTTCCCCAGCAGCGGTGTAGAAAGATTAAAGTAGATATCTAATACTATAAACCTAGAATATAACCTTAAACAGTCCCAAAAGAATAAACCCAGGGAATGATGTTAAGCAGTACCCATGGTGAAGCAGATAACGTTTGACAGTACAATCCTAATACAGTATACATTATCCTAATCTTAATGTATGATAGTACAATCCTAATACAGCAAACCAAGAGTATGATGTTAAACAGTCCTCTTTAGTGGGAATAAATAAATATATAAATAGATAAAAGATAAGAAAAAAGGTTTCTGATTTCAGCATTGTGTAGGCACTGTTTAATGTTGTAAAATGCGGCAAGTTTAGCAGCTGTTGAAGGTAAGAAATTATAGAAAATATGAATGTAGGTATTTTCAAATATCTCTTGTTTTAGTCTGAGAAGCGACATTAAATTTACTTTAGATTGTAGTTTCTCGAAACAAACAATAAGGCTTCTATGTTTTGAGGCATTTGATCCATGTATGCGGTAAACTGCTGATATCTTGGTGTCTGATTGAAAGTCCTCTCCAGTTCGCTCGCAAACCCCCGTGTTTGGTTTTCCGGATACACACTTTTAAGATTTTTTTTTTTTCTTTGAATTGTTGCTATTTCATTAGTTTTTCTTTTATTTCAGAACTTCGTTAAAAACAATATTTGGAATCTTTCGAGTCCCAACATGCTGAATCTTTTAAATGAGGTCCGTAAGACATGTGTTTAATGACTTTGTACCATAATTCAGGATAGGTTTCACTGTTTGGAATTTCAGCACAGACAAAACGACCTACATCATCAGTAGTTAATTTTTTTTGCAAAGTAACCAATAAATGCATGTGAGGTATACCCCGTTTTTGAAATACTCTGACTTAAACTTCAAAGCCTTACAATATTAACATACTTCTAACATCTCACCTATGTCCATATATTCGATCTTCATTCCTTGCTTTGTCCTGCTTTTTTTTCAATGACACCTGGCCCGTGGTGATTATTTTCCCTTTTTTCGAGTAATAATTTCCGTTTGTTTGCGCTACTGCAATCTTTACTTTCTTTTTTTTTTGATACGTTCTAATTTTCCTGCTTTCATATTCTTCAACTTTCTCTGCATTTGTATCGTGCCTTTTTTTTGAGCTTTTTGAATTCTACTGCTTTCATAATCTCTAACCTGCTCTGCATGTGTATAGTGCTAATGTTTTTGAACGTCTTTATTAAGTTCTACTTTTGTCTTTTACTCTTTGTCTTTTAATTCTGAGCCTGATTGGACATGCTTTTTTTCAATTCCACTTGTTCAGGGCTGATTATGACTTTCCTTATTTTCTGAATTTGCACCTAGACTACTCTTTTTCTTTTTTCCATTTTTTTCTCACCGATGCTTTTGGGTCTCTTTTCTCCGCGCTTCTCTTTCTTCTTCGCTTAGTCGTCGACGTTTCATCTAGAATGTATTGTCCTTATACGCTTTATATGCTCTGAGGGCCCTGGATCTGTGTGTGCTCAAGCCTTTACACAACTGAGTGTTTTGCTGCCCATTGTCTTATTTGATATTGGTTGTAAGTAGGGTGTGTCTTGCAAGAATCTCATGTTCTACGTCTCTGTGAGATGGTCCTGGGTCAATCTCTTGGCACAAAGTCTCATGTTTAAGGTCCCCGCGAGATGCTCCGTGGCCAATCTCTTTTGTCTCGCGGGTCTTTTAAGTGTCTTCCGTGATCTTCATGTGAAGATCATGTCTTGTCTCTCCCAGGATTTTTTTATAATAGAGAGAGAGTTCAGCTGTGAATTTTGTAGGGTTTGGACTTTCATGGTTCTCAAGGAGACCATCAATAATGATATTATTTCTTCTGTATCCATCTTCCAGAACAGCTAGACTGTCTCTAAGCACTTTGCATTTGGATTTTTCAGCCATTGCTTTTTCGTCAGTGGTGGATGCCAGTTGTTCAACTGTTTCAGTACGAGTCATAAACATTTGCTTAACATCTTCAAGCTGAGCAGCATGTGCTCTGATTTTATTCTCTAACCTTATTTCCTTGTATTTTTTTATTCCAATTTTTTCTAGCATGCCTTTAAAGGTTGCGTCAAAGCGATTACTTAAATGATTCTCCTAGTCCTTACTATCCTGAAGCAGCTTCTTGTTTGTCATGTTTATGTCATTTACGTATATCTTTCCTTATAATCTTTGTAACCTTCTTTATATTATCCTTTATCTCATTTATGTCCCCCTCGAGAATGGTAGTAATTGTGGTAATCATTGTGGTGATTGTTACCTTCAGCTTGGACTGTTCATTTCGGTCTTCTCCGCACTCCACAGGCAGAGTAGCATGCCCAGTTAGAGTCAGTGCTTTTGACCTGCGGGGAGTAGTTGACAGTTCTGATAGTAAGGCCATGCTCAGTTCCAGTGAACCTCCTGGAATTTACAAGTTCTCCTGACCCAACTCACTTGCAGTTTTGCTCCCACTTTTGCTCTCGGCTGGAGCCAGTGGAGCTGATGCTACAACGTCAGATCCTGTGAGATCTGTTCCACGTCAGTCTCTGGCAGGCGGTACCTTTAACTTGAGGCCTGTTTAGGATTTGATGACGTTTTAACTGTCTTTTCCATTTCTTTCTAAGCCTTTTTTTTTTGCAACTCATGCTTGTATATACTTGCATTTGCTGTAGTTAAATCCACTTGGGTTGAGTAAATACAGGATACTTCCTGATAATAGTAAAAAGGGTAAAATAACACAACTGCTAATGGAGTTCCACCTCAGGCGTCCATCTCGTGAAACGGAGGAGACCTAAAGCCCAATTGGGTAGGGGAGGGAGAAAGAGAGCAAGCTATTTTTAATCTATCTTTTTTACCCCACAATTGTAAGTGCCTACACAACAATAGGCTTCATAGCCATAACTCCTAGCAAAATTGGAAATTAACATTAAAGCTGTCTTATGTAATAATGTACTACCTTAATTTAAGACTATAAAATGTCAACAAAAGTTCAGAATCATTGTCTCTATGACCAAACGGTGACCTTTGTGAGCTGGTATGTCAAAGGTCTCAATCACAAATTAAAGAGAAAGAAAAGATTCTCTCACCTTAACAGGTCTCAATACCAAGATGGTATTTTTACAGGAGACTCACTTAATAAGCAAGGATTGGTTTCAGTCACAAAGAGATTGGACCAGACAAATATTTCAGCTAAACAAAGAAAACCAGAGATGTGGGAGTCTTAATACATAGAACAATTTCATTTGTAGTACCAGATGTAGTGTCTGATCCTGAAGGGCAATATGTGATGGTGATGGGTAATTTATTTAACACTAGAATTACCAGAGCCTACGAAAAAACTCGTAAATCCGTCCCACCTTAAATCGCGTCTTAGATCCGTTTGCACCTCTCCGCCAGAGTCCTTTGTCATCTAAATGTGCTGATAAACAAAAGCTACTAGCAGCCAGCTGTTCCATCCCCCCACCGACTTAGAACGAATTTCTCCTAGCTCATGGCTTGCCTTGGTTTGATTATGTGGGATTGAAGTGGAGTTTTAGAGTGGAAATAATATAGTGTTATTTGGAATACACGCATTTCATGTGTGTTCTGTGTGTTCATCAGCAGTTCTTAGCATTGCACCACGCAAGCTGTCGTATCAACCACCAACTGTAACTTGCTTTCTTTATTCTTCGGTTATAGTCTTGAATAAAAGTACACTTTTATTTATGTGAAAACAGCTGTGTCAGATGGGGTTGTATGGATTGATAAGCAGCTAAGAACTGCTGATTTCAAGTGACGGTGAGATACGAAGAAGGCAGCTTCGCCAGCGTTTGTGTGTCAGAACCCTTTTGGCGGGGGGGGGGGCGGTAGTATGCATCGTGGTACACTGCAGACCTATAGCACGTCTTTATGTCAGATGGGGTTGTATGGATTGATTCTGAATGCGACTGCGAGAATGAAAAGTGAATTAAAAAAAAAAAAAAAAAAAAAAAAGCTAACCTTTACCAGTATCATAAGTTACACCGGCTGTTACAGACTGAAATCAAATTTATGTTGTTATTCTAAAATTGTAAGAATAAGAGCAGTTCACTTCTCGAAGTGGAGCCGTGTGGGATTGAACTCGCCACCCTCTGATTCCCAGTCAGAAGCTGATACCATTACGCCACCGCGGCGGTTGCAGTAAGAGTGTCAATGTGGCATGGTAACGCGGCTTTTTTTTTTTGTGCAGTTATATTTTTGAATAACAGCGCACGTGTTCTCTTATTTGTACCTTTTGTGAAAGTGTTTCTTTGATATATGGACTTCAGGCTTCATACGTTATATAGTTTATGCCTACATTTTGTCATTTACTATTAGAATATGAAAAACGTTTCTGTTTTAAAAATGTGTTTGCACAGACTACTGAACGGAACAGAACACACATGAAATGCGTGTATTCCAAATAACACTATATTATTTCCACTCTAAAACTCCACTTCAATCCCACATAATCAAATCAAGGCAAGCCATGAGCTAGGAGAAATTCGTTCTAAGTCGGTGAGGGGATGGAATAGCTGGCTGCTAGTAGCTTTTGTTTATCAGCACATTTAGATGACAAAGGACTCTGGCGGAGAGGTGCAAACGGATCTAAGACGCGATTTAAGGTGGGACGGATTTACGAGTTTTTTCGTAGGCTCTGGTAATTCTAGTGTTAATTTTAAAGCGATTTTGATAAATATATATGTACCCAATGTGGATGATAGGGACTTAATCCAAAATGTATTTGGGTCCATTCCTAATGTGAACACTCATAAAATTATAATGGCCAGAGACTTTGTGTTTTAAATTCAGGCCTCGGATAGGTCTTCAGCTACAGTGGCGATAACATATAACACTGCGAAAACAATTGCACAGTTTGTAATCGATCATAACTTATCAAACCTATGGAGATTTCTAAATTCAAACATAAAAGCATTTTCCTTCCTCTCACCAGTACATCATTGCTACTCAAGAATTGATTATATCTTTATAAGTAACAATTTTTGCCCACAATCAAATCTTGCAAGTATGACACTATTGTTATCTCTAACCATGCCCCTCTGATCATGGAGGTCAAATCACTATGCCTAACATACTCATCTCGCAGCTGGCATCTTAACCCTCTGCTGAAGTGCACTGATTATTTTTTAGAGACAAATGCATCCTCCGAGGTCTCTGCGGGTATACTGTGGGAAACTTTGAAGACATTTTTAAGAGGACAGGTTATTTCACATCTATCCCACAAATATAAACTGAAAGCCAAAAAGGCATCCAAGTTAATCAGTGAAATTACCAGAATAGATCAAGAACACACCAGGACTTCAAATGAGACACTTTTTATAGGGAAAGACAGGCTTTGCAATCAGAATTCAGCCTCTTGACAACAAAATCACAACATCATTACTATGAACACAGAGAGAAGGCTAATAAGATCTTAGTTCAATAAATCCTCAAGCAGGAAGTTTGCAATGCAATATCAGTAATTACCAACACAGACGAAGAAAAAAATGATTGAACATAAAAATATAATGCACACATTTAGAGAGTGCTAAGTCCTTATATTCTACTCAGTTTAAAGAAGATGACCAGATATAATGTGTTTTTTGATGTATTTGTGGACACTTTTTGTGACTGAAGACAGAGAAGAAAATTAAAATTAGTCAAAAACCTTTTATTAATACATACCAGGCAAGGGTAAAATGTCAGAGAAACACAGTCCCAGGACACCGCGCTTCATCTGCCTCGAGCGCAGATGTCCTTGTTCTTTTATACCTTTCTAATCTCCTGATCGTTGACCATATAAGCAAAAAATAGCATCCTGACTCATTGTACTTTTCCAGTTTTTGTAAAGTCATTACCCTAAAGGTATATTTTCTTGTCACACACATCATCAAAAGAAACTTCCAGAAAGTATACATGCTTTTTGTCACGTACGCAAAACACAAACAAGTTTCATCATTCTGTCCTATTTTCTATACACACATACATTTTGTTCAATTACATCTTTTTATGTTTTCACACTCCTCCCTTTTTGAACAAAAATGATGTGGGCCTATAAATTCTATCTTGAAATGGTTGATGAAGGGGAAGGGGAAAAAGAAGTGGAAGAAGCTATACGAGACATGCGCTCATCATGTAGCACATATGCCCTTTCCATAGGGGCGGTAAAGTACTTAGATATTATATAGCGAACCAAAGGAATAATACAACAACCAACCAGGAGGAGGAGACAAAATGTCACAACCAAAGAAATAAAAACAGATCTTATCCATTGTCCCCAGGATCCGAAGGAGGATGCAAACCACTGATCCCAGGGATTTGTAATGCCAGAATTAGTGGAAAGTTCTTTAGAGAGAAAGCAGTGAGGCCTGCCAATGCACGAGTTATTGATCCATCTGGCGCGGTATTATTTGGAATATATGTACAACAAGCATCACCAAACATAGCACAAACACCTCCCTTTTCGGCAAGTAATATGTCCAAGGCTAGACGATTTTGCCAAGTCATCAGAGAAGTACGATCAAGCTGTTCATGTATGCCTTCAATAGCGTCTTTGGTGAAGTTAAGGAAACGTTGCTGGTTATAATAAAGATAATTAATCCAGTCTACATTCTTATTAATAGTAATTTGGGGTATGATAGATTCAAAACCGGCTGCGACTTGATTCCTAGCTTTAAATCTGTCTGGGACACCCCTAGGGACTCCAATAGCATCTATGTATACTCCAGGGCCATGTAAGGAGAGGGAGGTAAGGATAGAAGTCTAAAAGGCATAACTAATTGGATTGGAGCACAGGTACCAGACCAATTAGGGGGAAAGGTGGCAAATAATTTGGACCTACGACACATCCACCAAATATCTGATCTAGGAGTGGTTTGGGAGAGAAGAAAGGAAGACAGAACGGTGTTCAGAGAAAAGTTAACCTGAAAAGTTTGAGAACAGAAAGAAAATGGTAATTCTCCTACCCATGTCGTTCCATAAGATTTGAAACATGTATAATTTCCTTCGTGAGTTTGAAACATAGGGGTATCCATGTGACGGGTGGGGAAAAAAGAATAGATAGATTAGAACACTTTGAACTAGAGAGGGGTTTCTTGGAAGTAGTGAATAAATACAGAAGGCAGGGCAACCCCACGGGGTCAGAAATGTTAGATAATGGGAAAGGGACTGTAGCTAAATGGGGACGGGCTGCAGCGCACGCATAACAATGAGAACGATTAACTTGCTTAGCTGAATAGAGAACCCACTGCAACCATCTATTCTGATCCCCATAACCAGTTTCTACTGAAAAAGTGGATGAAAGGGTGGAAATATTCATAATCTTAACAGGAGAAAAATCTGAACCAAAAGTTGGGGAGATGGGTGTGTGTGCCAGAGAATGAGGGGTGTTAGTAACAGGATTGTCAATCTTAATTAGAAATCTCCCTAAAGGGTCTGTTCCAGATACATATACCCCTAATACATAAATACCTGAGTTACAATGGTTGTCAGCACATACAATGAGAGGCATGTCCTTTTATGATAGAAAACCGATTTTTCAAACCGTATTTTTGGGCCTCAAAAGGTTGATAACCCCAGTCCTCAGTTCCAGTGTTAGCAAAAACCCATTGCCAGTTGTCGCAGTCACTTCCCCTCATACACACGTATTTGTCAGATCCGGTCCACTGGGCTTGTCGACCAGTCCCACAGTTGATAATAGAGCAGAAATCAAACTGCACTGATGTGGTAATTCCCAACGGGAAAGTCAAGGTGACCAGGGCAGTAGACAATTGAAAAGAAAAGCATAGTAGCACAGCAATCAAGGGTGCCATCTCTTGCAATTGTGAGGCGTGAATCCCGGCAGGCAGTCCTTCAACTTTCACGGCGTGTGGTGTGGATAGAAGAATTTGGAATGGTCCTCTCCACCTAGGCTGATGCCAGTGTTTCCTCCGAGTATCTCGAACCAGGATCCAGGTGCCCAAAGGAATTGGTAAATCCTTGGAAAGGGGGCTGGTCCTCCAGGTTCGATGAACCTGCTGGTGGATTTCCTTCAACGAGGTTCGCAAACCTGCAAGACTAGAGAGAAGATCATTGGGAGAAAAGGTTTGTTAGTGTGTTTATGAGTCCAGACTCCATCAGAGAGGGACCCTTCTTTGGACCATTTTCTCCTTTCGATATCCGTGGCTGCATTCTGTAAAGAAATAATTTGATTATCAGGGTCCTGGTCATTTCTCTGTTGGAATAAAGAAATTGGTGTGTTATTATATGCAGCCTCTTTAGCAAAGTGGTCAGCTAAATCATTCCCTTTGCTAGCAGGATCCTGTTTTCCCGTGTGAGCTTGACATTTAACAATCGCTAGCTCCGATGGTTTGGTTATAACTTCTAAAGGGATTCGATCAATTTCTGATGTTGGATGGGTTTGCCAGTACTGGTCTTAAGTTGTGCTTAAAGGTTATCTATGCAACATACTTAAACGCGTCTTTTCCTTCATGCTTGTTATTAACAAGGAAAACATACGTGCTTGAACCTTTATTCGTATCAAGTGTGCTGACCACTGCGTCACCATGCTCTTCCTTTATAGTACCTAAAATATACAACTTCCATTCATATTACAATTAGACACACATTCATATCACAATTAGACACACATTCATATCACAATTAGACACATTCCGCTTATCGCCAAAAAAACTTGTCTCCCTTCTCATGTAATATTATTAAAAGAGCATTTTCCCTTCAAACTTGATCAGGGTTCAAAAGGAAAAATACTTTTGTATATTTACAAGCCTTAAACAAAAGTGGAGACAATTCATTTGCGCTAAACCAATTACACAAATCGATAATTATCTTTTTCAGTTTTTTAGTTAGAGCTCTCCAGGACTGGTCTTAAATTCCCTTAGTTTCCATAGTGTTCCATGATCATGGCAGACTCCAAAAGCATACCTGGAATCTGTATAAATTGTTACGATCTTCCCTTCGGACAGCTGACATGCTTGAGTGAGTGCTACGAGTTCAGCTGTTTTTGTGCACTTAGCTTGATGAAATTTGATTTGCTTCCAGCAGGCGTCCCCTTGGACCACTGCGTAACTGGTTGAGGGTGCTCCATTTTTTCAATTGTAACATTTGACAAAGTACAGAGTACATTCTGATACTCATAGGGATCCCTTTAATACACTCTATAACACACAAAATCACCCATACCATTTTCAACACACTTCACCCCAGTATTATTCTATATTTACACTATATTTGGAAACAATGCAGCAAAGGAAACAGAAACAAATGGACTCTGAAGAAAAGCAAGTTCCACTCTTCAGGACAAACAAACATAAAACAGCCTCTCAAATACACACGTCACAAGAAAAAAAGAAAAAGACAGAAGAAATTTCATGAGAACTACATCCGTGCTTGCTAATACAGCTTCTGTTATTGCAGCCACAGCACGAAGACACGGAGGAAGTGCTGCGGCCACTGGATCCAGTTTTTTAGAAAAAATAAGTCACCGGTCTTTGTTTATCTCCATGTTGTTGCGTCAGTACTGCATTCATAAATCCCTGCTTTTCGTCCACGAAACAAAGTGAATGGACGAGAAATGATCAGGCAAACCTAGCGCGGGCGCAGATAAAAGAGTAGCTTTGAGGTTACAGAGCCTTCTCAGCCAGTTGTTGCAACGGCTGTGCTCTTTCAGTAAAATTTAGAACCCACTGTCTGCAGTAGCCCAGAATACCTAAAACAGACATAACCTGTTGTTTTGTTTAGCTGCAGCTTAACCTTAGAAACTTTATGGCCATTTTCCCCCAGAAACAGCAACAATTTCTGAGTATCTATTGTACAATCTTCTTTCCGTAGCGCTACATATTATTTCCATCTACATACTGTATCAATGTACTACCTTTTTCCGGCCAGACGCCTTCTAAATTTTGGGCAAGAGCTTAACCAGAAACACAAAGGGCTTCTCTGTATCCCTGAGGCATGACGGTCCATGTCCATCGGCGGTACCGCGTTTGACGAGATCGGGATGTACGGCGAAGATGCCAGCCTCTGCTTCGGGAGACAAAGGATATTGGGCACGGTGCGGGCGGAAGGAGGATTTCGGGTGGATCACCAGAGGCTCACAGTGGGCTATCCTTTGAAACACTACTTTAGTTATTAAATGGTCAGGAGTATCAAAAATACCTGGAGTAACTTGTAACCAGTCTGTTCTTTCAAGGCATTTTTCCACCCATGGTCCTATTTCCCCCCATTTAACAGTGTGTGATTTAGCTAAGGAAAAATATGAGGCACTATTTTGCCAAGATAATATATGTGCTGTGAGCATGTAAAATGAACAGAAGCAGCTGCCTTTGTGGATGAAATAAAAACACAGTAGATGTGAAGGGTTTCGGGGCAAGTACCAGAAGTAAGGAAAGATTCTAGCCAGGTGGTGTCTACTTCTATAGGGAAGTATTGGGCAAAATGTCAGGGGCCTGTAAATTGGGAAAAAGACAAGGGAAAAAATGTAGGGCTTTGAGGAGAATAGTGTGTGGGGAAAATATCTAAAGTCCATGCTGCAAAAGAGGGTTTGGGGTAAGGGGTAATTTGACACAACAACTTTAGGGTTGAACAAAGTATGTCCGCCAGGACGTGACTGGACTTGAAGAGGTTGTGATACTTGAAGAAGGTGAGGTTGTCCAGAAGCAGGAAGCACAGTAACAGTTTCGTTCGAAGCAGGGACCTTTGCCAGCAAGCGAGTGGCACCAGTATCGATTAAGAAAACAGTCTCAGTGCCATCAACGAACAATGTCAGTAAAGGATAGTTGAAAAGAGTGGCTGGAGGTCCCAGCGTTTCCTATGGCCAGTATTGCTAGTCAGGGGTGTCAGAGGAAACAGGTGGAATAAGGGGAGGTGGGGGCTGTTGCTGTCTGTGAGGGCACTCCCGACGAAAATGTCCAGTTTCACCACAGGCGTAGCAAGAGAAGGAATTAGCATTGGAATTAAAGGGAGAGGGAATAAAAGGATTCTTAGTGTGGTCAACAGGAGGAGCTCTAAAACCACCTCGTCCTCTTCCTCGTCCTCGTCCCCCTTCCTCTAAAGCCATATCCTCGACCTTGGTCAGGAGCATTCCTGGTATAATAGTTCATCTGTGCTGCCAATAATTTGGCATGAGAGTCCGATTCGGCCTGTTCAGCATGTCGTTTGACTTCATCAAACGTGGCACTTTCCCACTCAATACAGGAAGTGCAGACCTTGTTTTGTATATCAAAGCGCAAACCGGAAACAAAAGGTGGAACTGCAGCTCGGGTGCGGTCATCAGCATTTCCCAAGCCTGAGTGATTAGCCATAAGGTCTTGAATCCTATGTGCCCATTCATCAACTGTTTCGTCTCTCTTTTGTTTTGCAGCAGAAATAAATTCGCCTTCTCCACCTATCCCCTGTCCTCGAGTTAAAGCTGGGTTCCATACCCATGGAATGTCATTGCGGACACCCCTGCTAACAGTGGCCCATGTGGTCCCAAACTTTCGACGAAGTACCTGGGTCCATTCAGCAGCATTAGGCTTATACATGCTATCTAATTGATCAAGTTGTTCAACAAATTTAGTCCTCCTACTTCCTTTGGATCTGGAAGTGTATTCACGACATCTTTTAGTTCTTGGATGTCCCAATTCCGATTTATCATAACTGTTGTGGGATTTTGGGGTCCAGCTGGATGGGCAGGGTTATAATGGGGATTGGGAACTTCTATTAAAGGGCAAGTAAGTGAAGGATTAAAGGAGAAAAAAGTTGGAGCTGGTTTGTGAGTGGAGGTTTGACTTCGAGTGCATTTGGAGACGGGGGTTTGTCTAGTACAGGGTGAGTCATAGTGATCTGTGCCTGGGGAATCATCAGGGGAAACTTCTGCTAGTTGTAGTGCAGGGGGGGGAATCGGAATGGGGAATAGAGGAGGGGATAATAGAGGTGTCTGAGGTCGGTTCTGAGGAGGGGAAAAAATAATAGGATAAAGGGGGGTACTGCTTCTAAATTTCTATCGATTCGATACGGTCCACTATTATTTACATCTCCTGTCCCCTCTATTGGCCAACGCCCACCACTCTGTCTATTCCGTTTCTTACATGCCTTCTTGAAATCTAAACCTGTCTTCTTTTCTATGAATTTTCTAGGAGACCCATTTTTACGGGGCGTCTGTTGATCCTCCGAAAATAATCCCTCCAGCACTAATGATTTTGATCCCCCTGTGCGGCGATTAACAGGCTTACTGTTATAAATTCCCATTATATCCCCTTGCTCTCCCGGGTTCTGTATTTAATTTTCCAACTATATACTGATTCGCCTAATCCCTTGTACGTATGAATCAGCAAGGCATTAAGTGTGCCACTCACTAAACCTAAACTGTTCCCTTCTTAGTTTCAAGGGGAGACACCTAACTATCGGTCCTGATCCAGTTCCCAGGAGAACACGGTTTTGTTGCTTATTCCGTATGTAGATTTATTTATTTTCCCATAGCGCTACATATCTTCCATAGCTACATATCTTCCATAGCGCTACGTATCATTCCGTTCCTAACAGCAATCCTGTAATCTGTGCTCTTTTCGGTTTATATTTCCATACCACCCCGTTACTCGTCCCGTTAGCCTGTCCACTCACATCCTGGATTCCAGCTCAGGTGACTTCGTGTCCGATTCGGTTCAAGTCTCCATCACCTTAAGCAACCCGTTGAGATATGAGTATGACTAGACGGTCAACAGGAAACTCGCCCTCCCCGTTATTTAGAAAATAAAAAATATTCGGAAATCCCCCGGTGCTTACCCCAGCCTGGAAGTGTGCAAGCTCTGTCTGGAAATCCGTTCAGTCACCGTGGATGTAGCAAAGAGGAGACCAGGGGCTCCTCACGCAAGAACTGTTTCAGGACAGGGCAGTCCTAACTTTTGCCGGAGCTGCATGCTCTGCTGCCGGATATCTCAAGTTAACGGCAGTCCGCTGTTAAGACGGATCACTGAAATGGTCTCGCCGGAGGAGTCGACCGGCCGTCTCTTGCCCCACGTCCGGGCGCCAAAACTGTGGACACTTTTTGTGACTGAAGACAGAGAAGAAAATTAAAATTAGTCAAAAACCTTTTATTAATACATACCAGGCAAGGGTAAAATGTCAGAGAAACACAGTCCCAGGACACCGCGCTTCATCTGCCTCGAGCGCAGATGTCCTTGTTCTTTTATACCTTTCTAATCTCCTGATCGTTGACCATATAAGCAAAAAATAGCATCCTGACTCATTGTACTTTTCCAGTTTTTGTAAAGTCATTACCCTAAAGGTATATTTTCTTGTCACACACATCATCAAAAGAAACTTCCAGAAAGTATACATGCTTTTTGTCACGTACGCAAAACACAAACAAGTTTCATCATTCTGTCCTATTTTCTATACACACATACATTTTGTTCAATTACATCTTTTTATGTTTTCACACAAATAACACAGCTAGATACTCACAGTGCAGAGGAACTGGATAAACCTCTGACACTCTCAGAATTACTAGACACTGTAAACTTATTTCAGAATGGGAAAGCAGCAGGCCCTGTTGGCTACCCTGCCGATTGTTATTTAAAAAAATCAATTAAGTTAGCTCCCTTATTATTAGCAACATTTATAGAAGACAGAGACCATAAAATTCTACCTCAAACTTTTCGCCAACCATTAATTACCATCTTTCCTAAGAAAAATAAGGACTTATTACAATGTGCATCATACACACCAATCTAACTTCTGAATAACAGTGTTAAGGTACTCTCCAAAGTTCTAGCTAGAAGGATGGAGAAAGTACTTCCTTTGGTAATATCACAAGATCAAACCGGATTTATTAAAGGCAGACACTTCCAATCTTTGACTCCCCTTTAATGTAATATATTCACCCTTAAATTCTACCGCCCCGGAGATCTTATTATCTTTGGATGCAGAAAAAGCATTTGATATGGTTGAATGGGACTACTCATTCACCACAATGCACAAATTTGGGTCTGGTCTGAACATAAATGCATGGAGCAAACTACTCTATACCAGTCCAGAAGCTTCAGTTTGTATTAACAACATTATCTCAGACTTCTTTCAACTAGTACGTGGTACTAGACAAGGATACACCCTGTCACCACTGCTCTTTGCAATCGCCATTGAACTATTCGCTGTTCACTTTCGAAATGCTTCTGAGATAAAGATGATTATCAGAGAAGGATTTGAGCAGAAAATATCACTATATGCAGATGAATTCACTCTAGCTCCATATGCGCAAAGCATACAATTATTTAACCTAAAATCTTTTATCAAGCACATCTATCTCGCTTAAAATTGTCCAAAATGTTTCCAGAGCAAGATTCAACCTTCAAACGTTGCAGTCTAGTACTAGCCTCACTAGGTCACTATGTTTTGGGCATGCACCAAATTAACATCATTCTGGACCAGAATCTTTAAATGCTTATCAAACAGACCTTGGTGTCACAATCACTCCTAATCCATTAACAGATGTGTTTGGTATACTACCAAATATGGAGAAGGACAAAAAAACTGTTATTGCCTTTACCTCTCTACTAGCATGTAGATATTTCTTGCTTAACTGGAAGAATCGTAGCCCACCACTTTTTAGATCGTGGGCAACTGATGTTACATACTATGTAAAATTGGAAAATATTCAAATTCTCACTTTAGAGTATCTGTACAAAAGTTTTTGGTTTTTTTTTTCAAACCTGGAGGGATCTAATCAATAACAATTTAATCAATAGTATGTAAGGTTAACTTTATTTGACAGAAAACATACAACACAACTATTTGGTTAATACTGTTTCATAAGTTAAAAGGAAAAAATCGCCCCTTTAGGTGAGAAAAGTTCATTTTTTCTCTGACTTGGTAACTCATGGCACCCTCTCTAGCACCAGAAACATAGATTAATCATGTCCTCAGTTTTTAATACAGCAGCATTGACTGACTTGTATAAAGGGTCAGTTAGAATACAAAATGGTATATTTGAAAGATGAGTCTGCCAGCTTATTTGTAAACTGGGAAAATGTTTTTTTGAACACATGTTGTATTGTATTCCCCCTAATTTGTGTATCCCCTGTATATTAAACCCTTCTTTTATTGTTTGGTCTGTCAACCAGTAAAGATTACATAATACCCTTCAGTCACTAGAAATTATAATATTTTCCCAGAAACTTGCTAAATTGTAATTTGAATTTCTCTTGTGGTTAAACTTTGGTGTTACTGCTGTTTTTTTTTTTGTTTTTTTTTTTTTCCCAAATTAAAATTAAACACATGATAGTAAATCCACTGAACTTTCAGATGTAAATTACGTATGTAAAATGTCTTTCTTTCACAGATTATTTGTTTTACTTGTCAGACTTTCCCAGATAGTATATTATAGCACTTATAAATCTATATATGGTACTAACATTTCAATTTACTTGTTTTGTGAACAGTAGTTGGCTTATTTAATCTTATTTGTATTACAGGCTTTGTTTCCATTTAATCCTTCAAGGCACTTTGGATGGCAGACTTCCAACACACTGGCCACTATTGGTATGTATGCATGCCAGAATTTATTAGGTAATTACAGATATTATACTGACTATAGAAATACCAAGCTTCACTCAATAGTTTCAGTGAGTCAACCACATTAACAATGAGATTGAAAATGACATTGTTAGTAATGTAATAGGGATATTAAAGCCACCTTCTGAAATACAGTTGAATTAGAAATGTAAATTTTTTAGAGATGATTTATTCATCTTGTGTCAACCACAGGTTTAATGCTGAAGTTTTTTTTTGATTTAACTTTTCATACTATTAATATAAATTGATTGTATGCCACCGTTTTGGTTGATATTTTTTCAGACTCGTCTTATCAAAGTACTTTTTACACACACAAACATTTACTGAGACATTTTACTTTTTAATGTTTAAAAATAACATAGAATTGCAAAGTTATGTACCGTATTTACCCGTGTGCCACGCGCACATTTTTTCCCAAAAATTAGCATTAGAAAATCAGGAGAGTGTCATACATGAGGAAATTTTTTTCTGTAATGTTTACTTCTTCTGCTTGGGCTCTCTCTCTCTCGTTCGCTCACTCTCTCTTTCGTTCGCTCGCGCTTTCTCTCTTTCGTTCACTCGCGCTTTCTCTCTTTCGTTCACTCGCACTTTCTCTCTTTCGTTCACTCGCACTTTCTCTCTTTCGTTCACTCGCGCTTTCTCTCTCTTGTTCGCGCACGCTTTCTCTCGTTCGCTCGCGCTTTCTCTCTCTCTCTCTCGCTCGTGCTTGCTTTCTGTCTCTCTTGCTCGTTCGCGCTCTCTCCCTCTCTCGCTCGCTTGCTCTTTCATCATACAACAAAAACAGAAGGGCATTTTGCAGAAAACGTGCCCAACACTCTTCCTATACAATCACAACGCGCATCGTACACGGGGAAAATTTTTTTCGTGATTTTCTTTGTAAAAATTAGGGTGCACATCTTACACGAGGGTGTGTGGTGCACGAGTAAATACGGTAGTTAAAATGTAGCCCAAATAGTCTTGTGGTGGCTCAGTAGCTTTCATAGCAGCTTCCAACTAAAATAAAGCCAAAATTGCATTGGTTGATGTCCTATTGTTAGTTTTTGGTAGTGGATTGTCTGTGACTAACTATAATTAAAATTGCTTAAAACATAACATTTTGACCGAATTACCCAATGAAGAATTAAACTCTCATGTCAAGGTCTCAAATTAAATTTGTTGGCTGCATTGGTCCATGGTGGAGAGCAGTTCATGGGCGATGGCAATAAATTACAGTGTCAGAGAATAATTGAATTCTTATAACGTTCAATAATGTAGCCTTGAGGTTGTTTTTAGTGCAATGTAAATTTCTAGTACAAATGTTTTTTTTGTTTTTTTTTTTTAACAAGAAAAATGAGTTTGATGATATTTCCTTAAATAATTAGTTTGCCAAATTTCAACGAAATACATCCACTGGAAATTGAGTTGTTTTATGCAGAATATCAAATGGAATATCATTATATGCAAATACACCAAGGTTTAATATGCTTATAGATAGATAGATAGATAGATAGATATGAAGTGATCTTCAGGATATCTTGGGGGATACTGCAATATCTTAAAGGATAGGACAGCCTTCATAAATGCATTTCAGATTATGAAGAAGTTTTGATTTGGTCCTTGTAAAGAGAGCTTTTCTTTTCTTTTACTTTTAAGTAGCATATGCTTCCCATTGTTCTATGACAGGCGGGTTAGGATTCTTCCAGGTGAGAAAGATACATTTACATTAGAGTGCTAGCATACCATCTTATCATGATAGATTGTTCACTAGAACATAATATCCATTGGAACTTACTCCAAATAGAGCTATTAGAGGAGTATTGATTATTGTGATTCCAAAGCACTATGATAGATAAGCATTAATATTTTGTTTCCAAAACATGTGAATCAGTGAACTAGGTGCCAAACAACATCTTATTGTTTTGAAATATGTGCACTATGCAGACTGATTAGGGAGAATGTAAGTGATTTGCAGTTTTGAATTGAGTTAGACCATGTTTTGTATACTGTCTGGGTTTGACTTTGTTCATTATGTAAATATCTAATTGAAAGAATTTGTTCCCACCTCTGTCTCAGAATATCTAAATTTTTACATTTCTGGTCAAAGAAGGTTTTTACATCTTACCAATATTTATATCATTCAAAGTTATTGTATTTTATTTTTACTGTAAACACTGAAAAAGTGCATTATACAGCAATTGACATACAGTTCATAAAGAAAATGTTTTGCATATACACATTAAACATACATAAAAAAAAGCTCTGTCTTTCTGTCTGTAGCGCTATAAATCTTTTGAACCAAAATGGGGTGCAGGGAGTTTATATTGCTGGCTTCAAGAAAACATGTTGATGATGCTTGGAAAGCTTACCAATTCTGAGGAAATGTTTGTGCACATAGTCTGCTACTGTGTAATTGCCTCATACACTTAAAAAATGCACCAATCAATGCACATCTATACAGGTGCTCAAGTTGGCCTATTATACCTCTGACAAGACAATGCTAAAATAGGATGTTCATTTTTACAAAATGCAGATGATAGTTGCATAGAAAATCTGTACCATCACATAGTACGGCAAATCAATAGTTGTTCTGCTCTACTGAAAACACACTGTATGCAAGCAAGATGATTATCAGACTCTCCATGATGTTCTTTTCACCCATACTTTGATGGGCTATAAACTATTAAATGGAAATAGACAATAAAGCCTTATGTGTCATGCTTCAAGAATAACAAGTAATCAGAGGCATTGTGTACAGTGGTTTCCTCACCACACAGCCATTCGTATGGTCTTATTTTAAAGTATTTTTCTGCCATCTAGTGACAAAATAAGGAAGAAAATATTTTTTTTATTTAAGCTTGCAGTACAATATTTCTGTGCCCCATGATGGAGTGGTTTCTTGTCCAGGGCTAGTTCCTGCCTTACATCTAATTCTGCCTGGTAAGGCTTTAGTTCTCTGCAGCAGTGAATTAAGGTTCAGTGAATGTATGTATAAATTGTGTTAAAGCTACTGTGTGTTTAACAGACAGAGTGTGCTTTTCTATGTCAGTTGTTCTTGTAGGAAATCAATATTGAAAATAGATGGTCACACTTTAAAAAAAAAAAGATAAATTGTTATTAAACTTCTCTTTTATAATCAAATAATACCAGTGAGTAACACAACTTGTTGATTAAAGTAAAATCATGCCGTAAAATAAAATAAAAAAAAAAACTGGCCAAGGATAGGTGTGCCAAGCTTGTGGCATCATATTCAACAAGACTTGAGGCTGTAATTGCTGCCAAAGGTGCATCGACAAAGTATTGAGCAAAGGCTGTGAATACTTATGTACATGTGCTTTCTCAATTTTTTTATTTTTAATAAATTTGCAAAAACCTCAAGTAAACTTTTTTCACGTTGTCATTATGGGGTGTTGTGTGTAGAACTCTGAGGAAAAAAATGAATTTAATCCATTTTGGAATAAGGCTGTAACATAACAAAATGTGGAAAAAGTGATGCGCTGTGAATACTTTCTGGATGCACTGTATATGTGTGTATATATATATAATCGACACATCAATTTCCTGGACATTTACATCAAAAGAAATAGTGACGCCACCCTGACCACAAGTGTTTACCGCAAACAATGCCACGCAGACAAGATTCTACACTTCGCCAGCAATCACCCGGTATCTCATAAACGGAGCTGCGTGAAAACCCTATTTAAACGAGTCCACACGCATTGTAATACCAAGGAAACAAAAATTAATGAGAGACGCTATCTGTTTCAACTTTTTACCTCGAACGGATACTCAAAATCATTCATTAATCGGAGTCTACACAGCAGGCGCCAAAGGAAT